>NW_010202490.1:0-19876 GCF_000695765.1 Mesitornis unicolor
AGGGAAGGGAAGGGAAGGGAAGGGAAAATGCAGATTTTAAGTGCCAGCAAACACTAGAATCATAGAAATGTTTGGCTTGCAAAGGACCTTAAAGATCATCTAGTCCACCTCCCCCCCCCCCCCCCAGTGAATGTCAAATAATAAAAATTGATTCTATCATACAGTAGTGTTCTTTCCTATAATAGCTGTGATTGAGTCTGTAGAGAAAACCTGACTGCCACAACCACTGTCCAGCTTCTCGTTCAGTCAAGGAGAGAGAAAAAAAATTGTTTTCCTTTCAGACTTAACTAGTGATGTTCTAACTCATTCCTCACATGTTCCTGTGTAACAACTGGAGACAACAAAAATTCATCTAGAAAGAACCCAATAAGGATGAATTCTCTGTAGAAAATAACCAACAAATGAAGCTGTGTTTGTTCTTGCACAGGGTGATCCAACAAATGTGCTTTTAGTTAAAACATAGAGTACACTGTAAATCTTTAGAATCCCTTAGTTTTGCATGAGGAACTACAACTAGTTTTATGATCTATGACTCTGTCATGACACTCAAAAACCTGGCCTACCGTTAAACCACTGAATTACAGAAGCCATAGTAAAATTTTGTGCAGTGTGGGGAAATGAGTGCCAGCCTTAGAGCATGTATAACCAGCCATGTCCCAGATTTTGCTCTGATTTCTTTTGTCTATCTGTCTGTGACACAATGTCATGTCTCTATAGCAGCTCCTCAAGACTTACTCTGCATGGACTTGAGGCTGAACTGCACACCAGCATTTTCTTTGGTGATTTCCCCAATTTGCTTTCCAAGTTTTTGCTCCAGCATGACCCAATAAAAGGGCTGGAGCACTCACATGTATTTCTGGGACTTCATCATAGTTGCAGCATCTGTGGGCATATAGGACTGGATTCACCCTGTAGAGTTTTATTGTTTTTAAGACTATCAAAATGGCTTTCTTAGATTTATTCTATAACCAGTGGCAAAGGAGAGTTACTTCTGAGCACATTTCAGATAGCCTAGGATCTGAGCAGGTCATAATCCAAGCCACAATCATGTGTATGCTTTTATTATACATAGAAACACATACATTTATTTAAAAAGGAGGCATTGTTTACCTGCTTTCCATATGAAGGAAGATAGCAAACAAGGCCATTTCTTGAAGGTAATTTAACAAAATCCTTGAATTGTGTGGTAAAAGCTGAGCATTAAATAATTTATGTTCTAATGCTTTCCATACTAATTCTTTTCCACAGCTGTATAAATAGGTATATAGTTGGTTAAGTAGAAAATATAGTTAAGTATAATCGTATAGTTATACAGTTAGTTAACTACATACAACACTTTTAAGACACTTTTCAGATAGACAAGAAATAAAAAGACACCAAGATATAAATAAAACAGACTAGTGACATCCAGATGTAAGCAAGAACAAAATGTTGAATATGCTTTCTTATGTCAGGATGTTGGCTTTGAAAAAAACCCAAAACCAACCCACAAACCAAACCCCAAACCCAAACATCTTTTTTATATCTTTTTAGCTGTTGTGTTACACTGTGATATGATAGTGTCTTGCTCAGTTTCCGGGCTCATGCTGAGTATATCCACAGTCCAATGTTACCTGCAGGGATGTATCCCTGGGATTGAGATATAGTATCAAAGAAATCACAATTGTGCAGAGTGTATGTCATTTATGTATATTACACCATACTCCTGTCACACTGAAGAGCTGGTTTGGTAAAAAAAAGAAAAAAAAAAATGGAGTGATCTAGTATTTTATTGTACACTGTTAAATATTGAGATTATGTATACCTTGACTCTTCACATCTCTATGGATCTATATTAGCAAACATTCATTCTTTGAGCATTTCTGCTTCTTGGGAACACTGCTATGGATTGTGATACCTCATGTTCTGAAAAGACATACCTTACAATAAAATGTTTCCAATATCTGAATATGCTAATATGACTAGGGATCTTTAAGGTATTTTCTCAGAAGCCTTGAATCAGCTTGCTGGACAATAATGCTATCTAGCTTTGAGGAATAATTTACTAGGACTTCATATTTTGTTAACTCTGAAAAGAATAAAAGTGATTGTGTAACCCATTTTTTACTGTATGTTTCAGGTCTCCTCTGCTCAATTGAATTGTGAAGGCCTGGGAGAAAATGTTTATACTTTCAATGCAACAATGATAAGATTGTACCTCAGAAATGCTGGCTAAGAAAATTCCCTTTGATTTCAGTTCTTGAGGGGAATAGTGACACATTACTTTTTCTAATAACCTGTGCTTTAAACTAATGGAAGGTGAATGTCTCTTCTATCAAAATGTCAAATACCCACCTATACAGTTAAAGGTCTGATTTCCTGGTCACAGAAAATGTTTAAAATCAGGTATATGTGTGAAAATCAAAGTAAAGCACTTATCTAGTTAACTACATGAGATAGAATGTACTTACACAGAACTAATTGTGACTAAGACAGTGGACAATATTCTTTCAATATTCCTAACACTGAACATTTAAAACAATTTAAAATAAAATTCATATAACTTAGTTGTAATGCAGCAAGATAGTTGCACTGCAGCAAGATAGTTGAACATTGATATAAATCTATACACTTTGCAAGGAAATTATGTTGTATTTTTCACCTACCTCTCTGATTTTAGTTTTCTAATACAGAAGGAAAAGGTAGTATGCAAGGAAGAAAAAAAAGCTGAATTCTCACAAAATGGATCTTTGAGTGTTCTCACCTTCTGCCAGTCTCACAGGCAGGAACAAGCATTTTCAAAGCACTTAGACTCACAAATATACACTGCACTCCAGCTATGCTTCTGAGTTGTTCATACATGCACTATTTTTACATCAATGCCCACTTTTTGCATAGATTAGGGACTTTGAGATGATCAGATCTAAGAGTCCCCTTTAACACTTCAAGTTTAAAGTAAAGAGTCTAGACTTTTCTGTAGCTGGTAAAAAAAAAAGGCAAGAAAAAAAAAGAAAATCCTCTTATGTCTTCTATTGCATCAATCACTGTTCTTCTTTACTAGCTATTCCCTTCAGAATACTTTGAAATGAGATCTGTCTTTGGATTGTCCTACCTGCCACAGTTCAAACACCTTTCTAAAGAGTGGCAATAAAAAGCTCTAAGTGCAAACCTGGCACAACAAGGAGTCATTAGGCCCTTTAGATACTGTGAAGGTGGTGATTACATAGGAATCTATATAGATAGATGAAAGGTTTGGAAAAACATAGTATGTTAGCAGAACTGTAGGAATTTATCCCCTGAATGCAAATAACTTTAAATTTAGAAATCTTGTGTACGCAGAGGATTCAAAGTGGAACTGCAGTCATATGCAGTCCAAATTTGTCAGTGGACATGAAATTGTATTTTTATATGTAAATCTGAAATACATCTGCATATATTTTGCATATGTAATTACATAAAATGCATGTAGAACTATTGGTTTATATCTATACAGATAGAGGTCTCCCTGTGTTTAGGTAATAAACTTTTATTCTATGTTTATTCTAAATTTTAAGTAGTTTATGACATATTTTGATGACTTGAAGTAGTAGATGACTATTTATAGCATTTTGTTTTTGAGCTGTATGAGTAGTGAAGGCTTTTCAAAACTTTCTATGATTTTTAATTGGGCTTCACCTGAAGAATTTCTAGAAAATCAGACAAGTCCTTCTATTCTTAGACAGTGGATGCAATTGCTTTTTTTCTAATATATTGACAGCTTCAGGCTATCTTCTTGAGTTCAACCACAGTTTAGCAAAGATCTGCAAAGTGAATAGGGGCACATCTTGGCTTCTGTGGACTTCCAGTGGAGGAAGGACAGTTCCCATGACTCAACAAGCTGCTGCCCCGTCTTGGAAATTTTTGTATTTCAGGGCACTTGACCAGTTGACTAGGCTGTTGCACAGATGGGGTGCTGGCTGGTGATCATTTTGGAAGCACTGTCCCTTCACTATCTCACTGCTTTAGTTAAATTAATTTATTAGCTTTATTTCATTGAACAGATCAACACCTGTAATCTAGAAATAAATTTTCAAGCCAATAGTTCAGAACCCTACAAGCTACTATTGGGAACATTTCCCTGCAAGATCTTGTTTGTGATATATTATTAATAATATTTTCAGAAATATATATATATATCTTTTCCCCTTACAGATTTCCTTAGTTGCTGCTTTTTCAACAGCATCCTTCTTTCCAGTTTTATACCTAGGTAATCTAAAATCCCACACTACAGCCCTGTTTCCAACCTCCTTCTGCCTCTCAGGTTTGGATAAGTTCTCAGGTGAAACTAGCACAGCAAAGCCTGTGGAATCTGTAAATACATTATCAAATTCTGTACTCATTATACACCAAAGTGGGTTGTCCTTACAACTTCCTATTACGTTTATATGTCAGCTGGTGTTGAGGTTTTTTATTACTCTAAATCTATCAACTCGAAGGTCACATTTTTATAGACTGTTGGTGTCACTGCATTTTGCATTTGGTGTAATGTGTGCTTTAAGATATAGTGAAGGCAAAAGAGCTTTTGGTTTCCTTGGGGAGTCCCATGCTATTATGACCATGATCAGTCAAATCCAGATTCATATGACATTTTCTTATAAAGTAAGAACTTTATCTGTGAGGTATAGATGCAGGCTGAGTTGCATTCTAATATAACACACTTCTTATTTTCAGATATTTTAATCTGTTCTGACAAAAAGCTACTTAATTTAAAGGGGAGATAGTGCATGTGAGGGGACCTCAGAAAGGAATATTTTCCTTACACTCTAAATTAATTCCCAACTTGTATATATATTTATGTTTTCAGAATAGTGTGATGTGCTCTGCATTTTGACATGTGTAAAATAGCGTATTACTTCTGTTTTTATCTGTTACTTCAGTGTTTAATTCTGAAAGAAGGGATAATTCCAGAGCATAAGAAGATAAAAATCTTCCAAATCCAAGTACATATTGTTCTCTGTTTGTTGCTGATGATAGCTGTCAAGGCAATAAGAGAAATCAATACTTTCTATAAGACATTAATTTCTCTTTTTAGATGTAAAACTATGCAAAATGGTATACTGAAAAAGAAATATCTAAAATTGAAATAACTTTCTCTCATGCTAGGATATAGCTGGAGGGAGAGATGAATTTGAGGACAACATTCTAGGTATAGAAAAATATATGTAAAAAGGTGTGTGGTAAGATAAATGAGAAGAAGAAAAGCATTGTTATTGAGATTTAGTGGAGACATCTGATCTCTTTGGATGATATAAATTTCTTAAAACTTAGGTAACTTCACAGTAGAGACCAACCTTAAAAGTCTTGGGTTAAAAACATCTTTTCCTTTGCAAACATTTCAAGGTTTGCATGACTGAAAGTCATGGAAAAGTAGAACAGCAGTTTTCTGAATATCCTAGGTTTAACATCTGTTTCAGACTTTGTTTACTGCTAAATATAAACACAACTATTGGATTAAACTATAGTCCTGCCATGTCTGCAATAGCATTCCTAGTTAGTAGCAGCAACCATACTTCCTATATTTGAGAATTACTTGTATACATATTTGTTCCTTGCGGCAGAGCTAAAACTTGGTGACTGAAAGTAAAGGACCACATAACACAAACTGATGGGATATACACATGACTGCTGAGGGAGGTGGCTGATGTCATCACGACACCACTCTTGATTATCTTTGAAATGATGTCATGGTGACTGGGGGAGGTTCCTGAGGACAGAAAGGAAGCAAATGTCATTTCCATCTTCAAGATGTTCAAGAATAGAAATACAGGGAACTACAGTCTGGTCAACCTCATCTAAATCTCTGGGAAGGTGATGGAGAAACTAATCCTGGAAAAAACAGCTCCAAGCACATGAAAGACAAGAAGTTGATAGGGAGCAGTCAACATGGATTTCTGAAGGGGTGTTGCAAAAACGGAGAAAATAAATCTGGTCTTGTGAGGCCGGCACCAAATATGCGACAGACGCAAACCGGGAAACAAATAGTAATCGTTTATTTACAGCAACATTTACAGGTTCTTTTGGATTGCCGGTGATAATTAAAAGCTACAGGTACACTAAATGTTTTATAAATAATATAATACCAACAGCAACGCACTATGGAACACACAAACACCACCACCAACAACAACTTGCCCACAGTGAGCCTGGCCGCCTGGCAAATAGACAAGCCTGTTTGAACAGAAATACAGTGGAGCAAAACCAATACACTCAGGGAAATGTAGAAATGAACCTGAGGAGATATATAAAATACACTCAGGGAATATGAACCTGAGGAGAAAATATATCACTCAGCGTTAGCTGAGGTAAATAATCTTACTCACAAGGTGACCCGAGTGGTGGGGATGGAGAGGGAGCGAATTCATCAATCCATCCAGTTCATCAGTATAGTTCCGAGTTCATCCTGTCTCCCCAAATAAGGGCTCCCATGTAAGTTACCTTGGCCAGCATTCCAGCCAAGGAGGAAGGTTCTCATCACTCCATGGCTGGAGAAGTAACTCCCCCTTTCTAGCATGGGCCCTAGGGTTTTTATCCCCTGATGTACGTGACAGCAGGCAGGAAGGTTCCTGAGTGGATTAGACTACCTGGGGTGTTTGTCTTTAGTTATTACTCAAATTTCTGCATTACATCACCGGGACATACATGCGGGTGGGGATGACTACAGACAATCTTATCAGTTATGTTAATGTCACAAAGTCCATTAATTCACACCTGCATGGGTAGAGGTAATGGCTCCTTTGTTTGGGGGGGAAAGAAAAGGGGGACTGGGACCATGAGGCCTCCACCTCATCTCACACTCCTCCAGGCATCCAGATAACACCAGATATGGATCTAGTGATGGTTGCCCCGTCGCCCAGTGGTTGCCACCTTACCCAGTGCTGATTTTCATGCTTCTAGGCATGCAGCTACATGTTGTACATGACTTGGACTTTGTGACTAATTTTTTCTCTCTCTCTACAAGGGGAAATCAACCTGAGAGTCTTTCACAATGAGGTGACTAGCTTGGTGAATGAGGGAAGAGGGGTGAGGGACATTGCTTACATTGACTTCAGTAAGGCTTTTAGTAAAGGTTAGGTATCCCATAACATCCTCAAAGATGAGCTGACAGAGTACAGGTTAGATATGTGGACAGTGAGGTGGATTGAAAACTGGCTTAATGTCTGGGCTCAGAGAGTTGTAATCAGTGACATAAACTCTAGCTAGAAGCCAGATGCTAGTTGTGTACCCTGGGGGTTGATGTTGGGGCCAATATAGTTCAACCTCTTCATTAATGACCTGGATGATGGGGCAGAGTGCACCCTCAGCAAGTTCACAGACAAATCAAAACTGGGAGGAATGGCTGACAGATCATATTGGTGTTCTGCCATTCAGAGGCACTTGGACAGGCTGGGGAATCAGGCAGACAGGAATCACATGAAGTTCAAGAAAGGAAGATGCAAAGCTTTGCGCCTAGGGAGCAACAGCCCATTGTACCAGCAATGGGGACTGGCTAGCTGGAAAGTAGCTCTGCAGAGAAGGACCTAGAAATCCTAGTGGATCCCAAACTGAGTATGAACCATAAATGTTCACCAATACTGCAGAAAAGAAGACTGACAAATCCTGCTTTGCCTTAGGAAAAGCATTCCCCGTAGGTCAGGAGAGGTAATACTTCCCCTGTACTCAGCCCTGGTGAGACACATCTGAAGTTCTGGGTCAAGTGCTCGGCTTCCCAGCGTAAGTGAGACCTGGACATATAGAATTGAGTCTAGCAAAGGTTACAAAGGTGATTAAGGGACTGGAGCATCTGTCACATAATGAGAGGCTAAAAGAACTGGAACAGTTCAGCCTGGAGAAAAGAAGGCTCGAGGGGATTTTATCAATGTGTATAAATACCTGATGGGAAGGACTGAAGAAGCAGCAGTCAGACTCTTCTCAGTAGTGCCCAGTGACAGGAGAAGTGGGAATTGGTACAAATTAAAACACATAAAATTCCACCCTAACATAATAATAACAATAATAATAACAATAATAACAATAACAATAATAATAATAATAATAATAATCATCATCATCATCATCATCTTTTTTTTTTTTAATTACTGTGACAGTGGTCAAACATTCAAATAGGTTACCCAGAGATGTGGAGTCTCCATCCTTGGAGATGTTCAAAGCCCAACTGGACACAGTCCTTGGCAACTTGTTGTAGTTGACAGCTTGAGTTAGGGGTTTGAAATAAACGGTCTCAGGAGGTGCCTTCCAATCTCAATGATTTTGTGATTCTTCTGCAGAATATGAACTTTATTTTACATTAACAATTTACCTGTTTTTTATTTAATTTTCTTTTTAGCCTTCATAGGCAAGAAATTGGTAAATCTTATTTACCTGTAGGCAGATATCTGCTGCTGTGGTGATTTAATATGATCACTGTCATGTTTTCTAGGACAGTTTAAAAAATTGTCAAGAAAGATGCTTTGCACTGTAGTTACAATAGAACAATATATTTGTCCTTTCAAAAGTTTCATGAAAATAACACAGTGCTAGAAATCTTTAAATTGTTAAGCAACTGCTACCTCTTACTCCATGATCTCCTCAAACAGTTATTTTCTTCCCCAAGCTGTTGGATCTGCAATGTACTTATGTCACTTTGACCTTGGCTAATGATTGCAGCATTTCTTGTTTTCTAGGAAACATGAAGTCATTATTCAATTCTCTAAGTGGTTTTGTTGTTGCTGTTGTTCCTTATTTTACATTCTCATAATGAATAATAACTTCACATAATAAATGAAGGTTTGGATCAGCAGCCTGAGAAACAGCAAGGTGAGTGTTAAAAACTGGCTCTCACGCTCTACCACTAAGGCACAGAAAGCTTTCTCTCATAAACTATACTCAACTATAAAATATTGTGTTACATTTGCACTTCCATGAAAAATCCCTCTGGTCCTTCCTGAATCAATTGTATCCTCCCCTGAACATGCAGTAGGAGGCAAAAATGCTATTATAAGAGAATACACATCCCAAATGACAAATATGTAAAATAGTACTCTATTTAGCCCTTATATTGAGTGACTGATGAAGATATAGTTGGATATATAAAAATAATAATATTTGATATTTTGCATGTAAAACCATTTAAGATTATTAATGTTACAGTATTTTACATTTCTTTTGTCAAATATGAGCAAAATTTCAATTCCTACGAACAATATTGAGCATCAATGTTAGAAACAATGGCAGGTTTTGGTGAATATTGCCTATGACACATAAAAGCTTTTGCCAGTTAGTAGAGAAGTTGATAACAAGATTTTAACTTAATTGAATTAACATTGTGAAGAAAAACAAATACCTTTGGGCAAACTAAGTGGAATAATATCAGCTCATATTTTAACTGTGTACACATGAACAAAAGATATTGCCATACTGTTTCAGATGAGCTTCATTTGCAGTTCTGCATGTATCTTCTATAATGTCAGTCATTGCTACGTTTGAAGACAGTGAAATAAACTTCATGAAATGCTATTAAAATAGCTTGTCTGTGAGGAAAGTGTTTTCCATCCCCTCATTAGTTAAAAAAGCGCTGATAATTTGTATGCTACAAAATACTTTTTAGTCCTTATGTTGTTTTTTTTCATTTTTTTTGTCATAACAAGATACTGCAGATAAAATAGTAAAGACAGAGAAGGTTCTGGCAAACACTGCATAAATCTCTAAAATAATTGTCACAACTAATCAGTGTTGCCAAGACTTTCATCCCCATCACGGAGGTGTCTACTTAATTTATTGTAAGTCATTTGTAAACCATAGTGATCTATGAAGACAAAGCTAGGCCTAAAAGCAGTTATTTTCATGGAAAGTGAATTTTTTCCCTGTTCCATTAATGTCAGAAGTCATTTCTTGTAACCATTTTCCCACTCTGAAAAGAGAAATACATTGTCCTCTCGTGACAGGAGACAATGAACACTCCATGTTGTAGATATTACTTCCAAATTCTAAGCCTCTGATCTTGACCCAAACAAATGATTCAAATCAATAGAGACTACAGTCATCCACTCACCTGGAGGAGTTCAACAGTTGCCAGCATGGACTGGAAATCTTAAATTGTCTTGGAAGCCTTAATCGTCAATATTAAAGTCAAAATTGCCCAACACATTCAGGTTTGGGTGATATTCAGGCTTGGAGAAAGCCGATCAAAGCACCCAAAGACAATTAAAAAGCTCTTATTGGCTTTTTTCATGCTTTGGATTATTTCCTAGATTAAAGTTGAAGTGAAATTAACCCTATTATATAATTAATAATTATATCAAATTGTGAAGACACAATCATTAGAACCACAGAATGTGAACATGTTAGTACACATACTGGGATTGTTTGACTGAAAAACTCGAAGGGTGAATATCTCCCTATCCTGAAAATACAGTTCCCTACTGTTTCTAGGTAGCAGCAGGAGATGAAGGTTAGAACAAGAAGGTTAATAATTCGGATCCTATCCAGTAATGAGTAATGCTTTGCACAGACATTTGTTACCTCCCTACACATTTGCAAGGCTATTAGAAAAAAAAAATGAAGAGAGAAAATCAAAGCAAGAATAAAAGCATAATAAATATATTTCTACTTTATATTATGAAATATATTTTCTCTTATTTTTCACCAGTCTACAAACAGGATTCTTTAGAAAAATGACTATGCGGTGATTTATCACAGGAGTATATTTCATGAAGCCAGTCTCCATGCAAAAATATTTAAACCTTAGGTATGCCCTGTTGATGTTGTGTACAAAAGAGTTCTTACATATATAGTAAAGCTATTTTTTTAAAAGCAGAAAAATGCTGAAATACTGAATCCACTCAATGCCCCAGATAGAGACCTTTTGAGATGTGTATCTATTTTCAGAAGATGATAGAAAGAGATAGAATTCAGCAGATGTTTAAATCCTGAAAAGACATCACAAATGGTACTTTTTCTTCAGCGATGCTCCAATGGTATATATCAGTTTGACAGTGAAAGGCCACTCTAATTCCCTCTGTAATAACCTAGGGAATGACACTTGTTCAGAATGTCAAGTTCTGGAAACTTGCTGTTAATTACAATGCTTGCCATGATATTTTCAATTTTATCAGCATCAGTAGGAGTTTTCTTCTGTTTCTCTACTGTACAGTAACCGCTGAAAACTGACCCACTATTTTATGCTCTGCCCCAGCACACACAACTCACACCTTTAAAGTGACCTTTATGTTCAGTAGCAGGTGTAAGATTATATAAATTATGACTCCCAGTGTATTATCAATCAAAAAGCTACTTGTCAAGCTGCTTTTTTGCTAACAACAAAAAACTCAAATCTATCCTCAGAGGCTATAATCCTGTATAGGTGAATAAAATACCATGGGGTCTATTCTCCTCTCAGTGCACATACGTAAATCTCATTCTTACTAACGTTAATGGGGAGTTACATGCATGCATCAAGAGAAGAATAAATCTGCAACAGAGCACGCAGGAAACCATTCAGTGTGAAATGGTTTAAGGAGACAGATAGGGGAAAACACTGCATGGAAAAAGCCTGTAATGCTTTCATTCAGTTTTACTTACAACTCTTAATGAACTTTTTCAGACTGAATGCCACACATTTGTGTCATATGGATTTAGAATGCTTGATAAATCATATTAGCAAGCACATATTAACTGTAGCATGATTCAGGTGGGATTGCTGTCTCTAGGTCTTGCCTTGCAGATTGATGGTGATACAATCCAAAAAGCTTTCAAAGAATTCATGTTAAATGTTTTCAGGTTTCAGTTTTAACATGTTCAATAGTATTTTAAAGCAACTACAGTCTTACAGTGTCTTCTAAAACTTTCTAAGCTTGAATTTAAAACAAAACCAAGAAAATACATACATTTGCGCCTTCAAATGCATATTATTCTAAACAGGACAATCAACATAGAGCATAATTATTAGATGCTGCACTTCATAACCTCAGGCACATGCATCCTCTACCTCCCTAAGTTAAATACAGTGCAGATGGGCTTTGTACAGTCATATCTCATTAAGAATATTGTGAGAAGCAGATTTGGTCTGGACTCTTGTCAAATGTTAATCAGTCCTGATGTGGAAGAAAAAGTAGCTGGATATAAAGGTATCTATACAACTCCTTACACACAGTCAGACTGAAAACCTGGCTTTCTATAACCACAGTGGCTGAGTGGCCACTGAATCATCTAATTATCCTTGTTAACAAAGAACTTAGCAGACACATAAAGAAATAATATATGTGTGTGTGTGTGTATATATATGTGTACGTGTGTGTGTATTTATACATACATACATGTACAGTAGAACCATATAAATTTGTGAAAACCATATCAGAAACAATCTAAGGTGCCATTTTGTTGCAAAGATAAATGGCAAAATAAATGTCAAAAGTGCTTGACAGTTGCAAGGACAACAGGAAAATGCTCAAAGAGTGTAAAAATTGTCAGAAGCAAATTCAGATTCTTTCCTTCTCCTTCCAGATTCTATGGATTTTTTTCCCATTAAATTCAGTGGGTTTTAGGGGATTATGAAGCGCAGAGTAACTGAAGAAATAATGCAGTTGGAAACTTTTTTTTTTAATTTAAATAAATATTTACATTCCCATATTTTTGTTGTGGTTTTGGTTTGACTGCATTTTTTTTGTTGGTTGTGTGTCTTCTTTTCATCTAAAAGAATGTAATCCTTCAGGAAAAAGATAAGTAGAAATTTCAGTTTAAAGGAGTTATTTTCACACACTGGCAGATGCATCAACCTATAATTTAAACCCTACTTACTCTGCATTGAAAGTATAGATCTAAAATATTTACTAAACCAGTGAGGACAGTGAGATAATGGAAGAGGTATGGTAGCACTCAAATAAGTAAACTGCAATAGCATCTGCTATAGACCCTGAAGACTTGATGAGAGCAAGTATGAAAAATTCCTGGACCAACTATCATGGAGCTTGAAATCTCAAGGTACTGTACTCATGGGAAGCTTTAACTATGCAGCCATCTGGTGGGTGACAAGTACATCCAGCCATGAATCACCAAAGACATTCCTGAGTTAGATGTGTAGAGGACAGTGTCACAATTCAGACAGAAACGTTATCTAGAAAATAAAGCCTTTGTTGTTGATAAAAAAGATTATGAAAACAGTAACTTTTTCATATATTTGAATGTAAAGTGAGTGGGCTATGAAGTAATTTGTAAAAAACAGTAGTATATGTGCATTCAATTTCAATAATGGAGAATTAAGAATAGTGGAGAATTAAGGAACAGTCAAAATCCTTGGCCTACTCAAATCTATTTGAATCTTGGTGATGATTTGATTAAGATCAGGTTTTTATTTATACTGAGATAATGGCAGTAAGAAGAAGTAGTTGAATATGTCTGTAGAGGAGAAACTGAAATGTAAAAAGTATTATTCCAGTAACAAGGGAAAATGAAAGAATTTATAAAAGGCCAAAGTAGCTTTACAATAAAATTCTTAAAGGCTAAAAGAAGGATCCAGACAGCAATAAATGTAATTTTAAAAGTGTAAAATTTTTGTAACTCTCTGCAATTCCTAACATTTAGAGACCCCACAGAGATCCTTCTTCAGTCTGATTTGAATATCTTTATTCATTATTTGGAAGAACATAATAAAATAATGGGTAATAAAATACATGAGGATTTACAGAAATGCAGATAAATTAGGCTTTATAATTTTTCACAAACAGAAGATTATTCCACAAATGTGATTAAATATATTCCTCATTTCACAGCTGAAGAACATAAAGCTCAGGAGCTGAAGTGATTTTCCTGAAAATCTTAACGCTTCTGCCATTTTCTTCTTCTTTCTTTCTTTCTGCCAGTGTTCTTAGACTGTGGCTGATACACTACACCCTGTGTGGGCTTCAGCTGAGGCATTCCAGTCATTGCTACCTGCTAGACAGATGACTAGATGTCATTTCTCACACGGCAAGGTTCTGGGAAAACGCTTGTAGGATTTTCAAGTCACGAAGGAGGTCACATGTTGAGTTTAAGATGATATCTGGACTTGAGTTAGTCATGCTTTAGGCTTTCAACCTTTAATTGAGATGCAGTCCCATGAGCTCACAGCAACTTCTTTGGCATACCAGTGGACTAGATGACTTAACACACATTCTCTTTTAGTTTTGTAAAATTGTTTTTCTCTCAGAAATAAGTCTTATAATTATTGGTATATAAACTACTTCATAGCACCAGTATTACATAGCTTAAATGATTAGCGTAGGGTGCAAATGTGGATGCAGACCAGTGCAAATCCCATATAAGTAAAGGCTAGAAATTCCAAAGTATTCCACATCTAAAACTCATAATTTGTTATCTGCAGTGATTTTTTTTAAGCAATTAACTCATATAGAGGGTCTTTGAAAATCCAATTGTTTTTCTCCTTTAACGTGTCATTGAACTATTGGAAAGTTAGTCCCAAATGGGATGAGAAAACTTTTTTGGTCTTCCAAAACAATTATTTTTTTTGTTTTGAATTTTTTTTTGACTGATTCAGGGAATACTTCCACAAAAGATCTCTACTCAGTTGAATAATTTCATTTTCTTGGGATTATCCACATGAATAATATTCCTCCTGTGTGAAGATACTTAATCTACTTATATGCTATATAATTTATGTTTCAGATTTAATACCCCAGGCTCACCCAATTCCTGCATGAAGGTAAACTGATAATCCCAAAGACTATATTTTTTTAATTGAGTAGAGTCCACTTAAAATAGAACTTTTAATTTAGATTTAATAACTCTATAAAAGATAAATCTAGTTGCCATGTAATAAACAGTAATTAATTAGTTAATATCAATTAAATACTAAAAATATTAATTTACATTTAACATCTAACTACTGTAATTTGCTATAGCTATCTTATTAAATGCTAATTAAATTCCTAAACATTCTTACAAGTTTAATGCATTAATAATAGGAACGTAAGTACACATTTACTGTATCTGCACTTCTCAGTTCATTACATGGCAACTAGATTTATCTCTTTTACACTAATTAAATATACTAAGCAAACCTCAGTAACTTTTCTTAACACATACCATAACTGTTTTATTAATTTCAAATTAAATGCCCATTTAAGGCTTCCAATCTACAGCTGCCCTAAACAATTTCCTGCTAAAAGAGAAAAGGTTACTGTGATGTTATAACTAAACCATGACATTTCTAGGTGCTGGTTATGAGACTTATGTGAAAAGCAAGGCTTTTCTTTCTGCTCTGCTTTAGTTAATCAATAATCACAATTATTGTTTATTAATCTGCTTTTTTTCTTTCCAGCAATGTCTTGTCTTTCCTTTCTCACTCTGTCCTGTGTCAGCATAATCTTGTTTCCTCTCTGTAATCACAGATTCTCTTCAGTTTTTCTAGCTGTAGTTGCTGGTTGTCGACTGAGGTTATTGTTTCAGTAGTCTTGAAATGAAAATTCTTTCCATATGTAGGACTGTCAGTGTTTTATGTAAAATATCCCTGATACTTATAAAAACATATTAATCTTCAGCAAAACCACTCAACTTCATGGAAGGTTTAAGCAAATGACCATATACACAATACATGTAAGCAAAGAAATTCTGGTCAGAATGCCAGTCGGAGTGCTATGAATATGTCAGAGTAACATCCATAATATGATTTCTTTGGGAGACTGAGGAAAACACTACAGTCACATGTATCAAATGATTTAGAATCATGGCTCTTTTCACATATGATGGACGCTGTCATAAAGACAGGAGGCTGCTGTGCAGCAAGAAAAGCACATTAGCTATTAACCTTCCCCCAGCCGATCAACTTTGTTTTGCAATCTTTCCTCAGAACCATTAGAATACCCTGAAGAAATAACTTTCCAATTAAAAAGGATCTCAGAGAACAAAGCCATTTTATCTCTGACTCCTGGTGTTCTTTATTCCAATAATTTAAATTGGAATTGATTTTTCAATTTAGCCGTTGACTTGCTATGGACACACAGCTGGAAAGGCCGAATGGAATTGCATGGCTGAAATATTTGTCTTTGTGATGCACTCCTCATAAATTCTCAGGAGCCTGCTTTTTTTTTTAATGCATTTTCTTGCTGCTGCTACTGCTTTAGACAACAGCTTTTTAGCTCAGCATGAGCAAACTGAGAAAACACGTCCAGTATGACCTCGAGGGCCTCATACTCAGTTCTTCATAGATCCATTTAATTGTTACATCTCTGAGAAAAATGAATAGATCCAGTGTAGCCAAAGTGATAGCTGTTTATCAAAGCCCAAAAATGTGTTCTACAATTTTCATGTGTATTTCTGATTCTATTTCTTTAAATAATAATTAAAAAACCCCACCAAAACCCCTAACACCTACAGGCAAATTTTACTGTATTCAGTACAAATATGCTACTACATAAATAGCTGAGGTGTATTTTTTCATTGTTCTAGTGGCAGACTTACTTAACACAATAATTGATTTACCTGTGGAACAGTTTTGAATTAAGCACTCCAGTTATTAAAGAGCCTTTGAAATTATCAAGGTCTGGTTCTGCCTGTAGTTCAGCTCAGTGTTAGTACACCCCAACAATTCACTTAACTGGGAAGGGAGTTGTTTCTGCTTGACTGAGGACAGAGTTGGGTCCTAACACTTAGAGTTTTGTAACAGCTACATCTAACTTCCCAGTGTTTTGTGAGAAACTTTTGTGGACAAACACAGCTAAACATCTGATGCTGAAAGTAGAAAGCAGAGCTAGAGAAGGAAAGAGAGAGAGCAAACTTCTGATGCAGTTAGCTAGTTAATCTATTATAGGTGGGGGTTGTACTCATAAAGAAGAATGAGAGACAGTTGATAGCTATAGTTTTATGTTTGTGATCTTTCAATCTTGTCTCTTTTCGTCTTTTCTCCTGCAGTGTAGCTGGTAAACATGGCAAGATAGAAATTTATTTGTTCCTTGACATGGTTCAAAGTGGCACTCCACAATTTCGCCACACGAGTGTGAAGTGCTCTCTGTATTCTCATCTCTCAGTGCAGAGAAATCCCGGTACAAAATCCACCTGAAAATGTAAAGCTTCCATATGGAAGTAGTGGAAAATTTTAATCTATCTATCTATCTATCTATCCATTCATACATCTATCCATCCATTCATCTATAAATCAAGGCACAGACACATCCATTACTAGATGAAACTGGTCATCTTGCACTTGAAATATTCCAGCGGAACTAAGAAATGCGAGAGGATGAGCTAAAGATAGAAAAAGTGTCTTAATAAAGCAGCTACTTCAATTTTACCAAAAAATTTGTTTGGTCGTATATAGAAAAAAGGCTTAAACAATCACATAAAACTGAAGAGGGATCCAGTTGGCCTAACATATAAAATGTCTTGACCACCAGGAACATAAACTGTTCTGTATTTCTTTGCCCAAGGGCCAAGGATCACTTTTTGAAGTGCCTTCATTAAGCAGAAAGGCTATAGCCACAACTGAAGTTGCCAAGTTAATTTACTTTCTGCTTTATTTCAGGACACTGATCCCTCCTCCCTTCATGTTACTTTGCTCACCAGCTATATTCTGGAGCAAAGAAGAATTTCTGTTAGTGAGGAAAACTAGAATGGCACAAGTGATGGTTTATTCTAGGATCCATACCCTACAAGAAGCATAAACACCTCTTTGGGGATAAAAATTTCACTTAAATTTAAGGTGTTTCTAAATTTCAAAATTAAATGCCTACTTTTTTTTATTCATTAAAAGTTACTCTGCCTAAGTTTAGGCACATAAAGTGGGTCTGTTTATGGACTATGTAATAACTTCATAGATTTAAACATGGTCTAATTACATTTGAATGTGTGGATATACTGTTGCAGTTAATGAGATGGCTAGAAATGATCATAGGAGACAAGATTATATTTGAAGAGCTAGTCTTTCAGGAAAATAAGTCTAGTGTTTCTGGACACCAACAGTATTTATGACATATATCATCTGGCATAAAGAATGATAGCTCTGTTCATGTCTGTGGTGTTATGCCAGTTTATGCTATTTAGTTCATTATGATTTTTAGCTAATTTAACAACCATCAAGAAAAAAAATAACCTGGGACTTCCTCACAGAATAGCTGCTTCTACCACAGTACTAATTTTGCAGGATTAATATTCTCTCAAAAGTGTTGCAAATGTTGCAAAAAAGCGTTAAACATATCACTATTTGAAAGCAGCTGGTTAAAATGTTATTCTCGGACACTGCTGCAGAAATTTTAGTGCTTCGGATGGGAAACTAACTACAGGGAGTATACTACCAGTAAACTATGCAGCGGAAACCACTGTGAAGGAGGTCAGTGAAAAAATGGGAAAATAAGATGTTTTGACATTGCTAAAATTTTAGAATCAATCTGTCTAAACCTCGGTCTGACCAGTTCAATACTCAAAAAAAAAAATCTGTTAATTTTAGAAAAATCTTAGAGATGTGTTTCCACATTATGTGTCTCATTGTCTTCAGTACATTTATGTTGACAAGTGAAAGAGGGCCGTAACGTTAGATCACTCTCAACCTGCTTTGGACTGCTCCAGTTAGTTTTCTTTTAGATACGCCTGCTCTAGAGAGGATTAGATAAAGAAGTGTGTGCACAAGCGAATGTTGCTGGGATCTGGGTCAAGGATTGGTCTCTGGCCCTTTTTTGTTTGGCAATAACCTGTACATCTGTGACAGGTTGTCTTCACTTGATGTTGAAAATATTTGTTCAAACTGGGACGGCCACTAGAACACTAATAAACTTGTGAATAAAATTACGTAGAAACTGAAATGACTGTGTTAACCTGTTAGAATGAAGGTTAAAATGGCATTAGATCACTCTCCTATAAACAGCTGAAGTTGAGAAGATGAGGGAAGGAGAAAAAATATCTAAGTGAATGGTCACTGCTGGGTCAAGAGCCCGTAATTATTAAGCTATCAACAAATTGTTAAGTACCAAACTAAGCTATGGTTTTAGTGACTTTTTTAATCACCAGAGCTAAAAGACATTTTGTTTGTCTTCCAACATAAAAAATGGGCAAGTATTTTAACTATTTTTAAAAGAGGTTTAGATAATTTATAAATTGAATTGTGTCAGTCTCTTGCAGTAATATTACCCTTGACCTGGATGTTCATTCTAGTCCTGTATAATGTCTTTCTGCTTTTTTAAAATATTATGTGTATTGGGTTTTCTGTGAGGGGTTTTTGGTTGTGTCTTTGGTAACTGGGAAAGGGCTATGGAGATGGCCCTTTAAGAAGCTATCTGAAAAGCTCCCACTTCTCCTTTGTCAGCCCCACCTCTGACCAGGGCCAAGCCAATCAGCACCCCTGCGAACTCAGGTATTTAAGAGGTGTGCAGGGTATGCTTCTTTCTCTGGCACCGGCCCTGAGCAGCAAGGTGCCAGGTGCGGGTAGCATGGCCCCGGCCCTGCCTGCAACTTAAGCTTAAGCATCAGTGCAGCTCCACCCCGAAAAAAAGAGAGAGTCAGGAACTCCAGAACCATCACAAGAGACCTGCAGCAGAGAAAAGAGTGGGGCCCGAGGAGAACAGCTTTGAAGAACACCAAGGTCGGTTGAAGGAAAGAAAGGAGAGTTACATGCCTGCTAACCTTAGTTTCCCATTAATTTCTATAAGCTATTCAATTCCTTGGTTACGTGATTGCTAGGTTTTACCTAGACCCTAGTCCTAAACTACAAGCCCCTCATTTCAGCAGGGCCATATGAGCAGTGGCTGTCCCTGAAGAGGCTGTGACTCCAGGGAGTGTGTGTTGGAGCAGTTCGTGTGTGAGGGAAACTGCAGCTGTGGGCAGACCCATACTGAACTTTTGAGGACTTTCACCCCTATTGGGGGGGAGGGGCACGTGGAAGCAGAGAGAGAGAGACTGGGCT
>NW_010202491.1:0-365 GCF_000695765.1 Mesitornis unicolor
TCTTTTCAATAAGAAGTCTGGGAAATTATTAGCCAAAAAGTTTATCATAGCTTAATTCTAGGACTCACTATTCCTTCCCTACCCTCCTTCCCCAGCAAAACCAAATACTTCTTTCAGTAAACATAACCTGCATTTTGTGATATTTTGCAATATTTACTCTCAGCATCATGTATTTTAGCAAGTATGAAACAAGTCTTAGAGAAAAATCTGAGTGGCCACAACACAGAGCACAGCTGTCACAAGCCCATGGAGGGATGTCAACGAAGCCCTGGGAAAGAAAGCATTGCCAGTGGGAAACACAGCAAAGACTTAAAAAGGTGCAACAGCTTCCAGAAAGTTTCAAGTTTCTGGTTTCATTTGGTTCA
>NW_010202491.1:386-3577 GCF_000695765.1 Mesitornis unicolor
ATTTAGGACAGGTCAGGATGATAGTTCTAATTGACAGGGACCTATAACAATCATCTAGTCCAACTGCCTGATCATTCCACAGCTGATGTAAAGTTAAAGCTCATTATGAAAGACAATGTCCAAATGACTCTTTATGGCACTGATAGGCATGGAGCATGGACCATCTCTCCAGGGCACCTGTTTGAGTGTTTGACTACCCTCCCAGTAAAGAAATGCTTCCAAATGTCCATCAATATCTTTGGAATATTGAGACTGTGACTAGTGTGGGGGCTGATGATGTCTGTGCAAGGAGGTTAGGACACCAAGAAGCGCAGCACTGCCAATTCCTGCACAACACCAACCTGGTATTCTATGATTCAATGATTCTATGAAATACCAGTAATAGGCGCTGTGGTTTATGTGCAGGCAAACTAGCCCTTCCCACTCCCATGCCATGCACTTCTCCGTAGCAGAAATTCTCCCAATAACGAGTCTGTTTTAAAGTCTGCATTAGAGATCCAGTTTTAGTTTATAAATGTGAAGACACCACACCAGACTTTTCTCCCTAGTTGTGACATTCTCTCCCTCTTCTGTTATGCAGAAGATCTGGTCCTTTACCTAATATAATAATGACAAGGCTAACAAGCACATTTTCAATATATTTCATCTACTAAATAGGGCTTGACCAGCAGTTCTATTTGCACAGAGGTACTCTTTGTGTCCTATTACTGTCTCTTCGAAGCATCCTGTTCAGGCTAAAACAATGTATATGTGATTACAAATATCTTACAGTTCAATAGAAATTTCTATAGGCAAAGGTCACCTTTTCCAGTCTTTGCATAAAATACTTTATTCTGAGGTAGCTTGGCATGTGCATAAGCTCCTCCACCTAGGTCTTTAGGGACTTCCTAAAATTGTTCCTCAGAATGTGTTTTTGTGGGTAACTCCTTCTGCATCTGACTGCACAGATTAACTCTTCGCAGAAACAGCCTTAGTTCTGCCACATTGATAAACATCATTCTTTCTTCCACTAAATTAGGTGTATTTATAGGACTTTTACTTGCTTCTGAGAGCTGTTAAGGCTCATTCAAATCTTATACTTTTTCATATGTGTAAGCTGCTCTAACTAAACCTGTCTGAATATCTGGTACTTGCAAAATGATTGCTCTAAGTTCTGCATTTCCCGCTAGGTTTACCATTAAATTACCCAGACGATTTGAAAACATATGTGAAGTTTCCTTTTGCTGATGCAAAGTAGTGATGATGTACCTTCCTCCAAATTCCATCTCCAGCTTATGATAGATGTGCTTCTCAGACAAATCTTTTATCTGTTAAATACCCTGTAATTCAACAGATGTACTTAGCCTTGCTGTGAGTTCAGTCCTCCAGAAAAGCATGGACAACAAATGGCAAATGGCTACAAACTGGCCAAAAAAATCCTCTCACTGTTCTGACTTTCATCCATAACGTAGGACACTAATGGACTCTTTCTGGACCTGCCACATCTGTTAGGTAAGCCCTGTAAGACCCACTCAGGCCTTTGTATTGCTGTCTGACACCTTATTAGCCTAGAGAAGAAATATGGGATGGCTCTCCAGGCAAGGGAATTTAAGATTAATAATGAGTTTTGTTAAAGGTATTCTTTTTTCTCTCATACATATTTTTCTTCATTCATATAGTAAGAGCAATAGGAAATTGACAAAACTACAATTCTATTCTCCTGCAAAAAAATTAAAAGCAAAGACTAGATCTGTACACTTTTCAGTTATTTTTTCTTGCAGTCTATGTGGATGATTGGACATTTCTCAGAAGAAAGCTCCTCTGGAAACAAAAATATTTGATCCTCCCTTTCCATCCTGAATAATCTTCCACATCAGTAGAAGAAATCAAGACTTCCTATCATGATTTGTATATATACATATCAACATCTACCAGCACAGGATTTAATAAATCCTGGCTAGAAATTCTGTGTCAATGGGCTTGCAGTAGACATGCTCCCCTTGTGGAAATAAAGCAAGACAATTTTTCCATTATTCTCTAGTTATTTAAATGGATTGATGTGCCAACATATTTACAATCAGTGCAAGCAATACTTAATGATTTTTTTAGGTTAACAGCTAGACTTTTAAAGTATGTGTTTAACTCTGCTCACATCCAAATTAATGAGTGTCCTAATTGCTTTTCTGAATTACAGTCTGAGCAATGTCAACTGTGTACTTTAAGTGTGCTTTTACAGTGAAAATTTGTGTCAGATTCTTGTTATTAACTGGAATAAGTTCCCAAATCAATCCAATTGAAGTCCTGCAAGCCACAGTAATTTTTTATTAAGCCATGTGCTGCATGACCCAGCTACTATAATGTGAACCAAAGAGAGTATATCACAAATGTCAGTAAACAGTCTTGGAGGTAGAATAGTAGTATTAAGAAAAATGGTAGTATCAAGCTATCAAAAACATAATGGTAGTACCAAGTAAAACCTTTTTTTTTTAATAAAATTCTAGTATTGATATTATATTGGTACCTATATATTCCTAAATAAGTTGAAAAAAGTCATCTCTAGGAAGCAATGGCTGAACTAAAGTAGACCTAAGAACATAGAAGCACCAAGTATTATCCAAGTGGGAAGACATTTTGTGTGCATATACATTAAAATTGGTCATTTGTGGGATAGGGGGATGTTCAAAGGGCTCAGTGAAGAACAGTGCTTGATAAAATCAGTCTAACTAAGACCTTGAAGCAAATTACAAAGAACTATTGCTCTCCTCTCTGTCTCAAAAGGTTGTACGCCTCTAGATCTTTTGAGGAAGAAAGAAAAATAATCCTCATAAGTTTAATTTAAAGATAAATTTACTCCTGGTTAAGTGTGTCATCCTTCTCTGACATGTGAAACAAAGGGACCTATAGAGAATATAAAACATTAAGCTGCTGGTTTTCTTTCACCAGAATTAATTTGAACTTTGGAGGGGGAAGGGTTTTATTGATGCATTCTGTAGAAAAAGCAATATACCGATAAAGAAAATACATTCTAACAGTAATAATGACATCGACTTGCACGGGAGAAGGGGAGGCAGAAAAGGCAAAATAGGTGACAGATGAGAAGAGTTAGGATACCCAACTCTGAAACTGCAGCGTGAAAGCTACTATTTCACCACTTGGTGTCCCTGTAGCACTTGATGTTTGCAATTATTTGCCCATTTCTAGTTGCTGCTGGT
>NW_010202492.1:0-6131 GCF_000695765.1 Mesitornis unicolor
ACTTCATGGCCCAGAAAGTGAAGCTCCAGCTGTGTTTCTGGGCAAAAGGTATCCCGTGTTGCTCCAGGAGCACCATGTGGAGGTGGCAGAGGAGGAGGAAGCCACCCCAGCCCAGAGCACTAGGGACGTGCAGAGGAAGTGACTGTGTACTGCTTTTGAGGGGATGCTTTCATGGAGGAGGAGTTGGCTAAAGCCCTGCGAATATGATTTGGCCTAGGGCCATGCAGAAGCTAGGAATGACCTTAAATAGTAGTCTAACTTGTGTTAGCATGTGCTGCCTGAACGGCCGCTAGGGACAGCCCGGACTGCTGACTCACCAGCTGCTGGGGTGAGAGCTGGCGAGGCCGCAGCTTGCTCAATGTGGAAGATGAATACTGTGTTATTCATCACTGTTCAGCATGGGATGTCGTAAGGTGTCCATAGACTTCTGCAGGAGTTGACAAGTCCTAATTTCCTTTGCATCAGAGCAGGGAGTTGGTGTTTCTGTGTTTGTAGCTGCTGGCTACAAACTTCAGCAAAAGCCAAATCCAGCTGAAATCTAGATCAGACTCTGGATGTGCTGCTTGGGTGTCTGATCTGCAGCATGGACATTGACCTACCATTTTAGCAAGGAAGATTCATGGGCATTTCCATCCATACACAAGGGTTGTGCTTCAGGAGCAAAGACTTGTATGTTTAAAACAAAATATTCTCCCATTTTGAGTAAAGTTTATAGAAGTGTGTACTAGGTGTAGGTGGAAAGGTTTCAGTGGCGGTGAGGCTGCAGCGGCCTCTGTGAGGAGAGGCTGGGGCTGCTCTGTGCTGGACATGACCAGCCCCGTCAGCCTCACTGCAGGGCACGGCTGGGCCTGCAACCTCCACCAGTGGTTCCTCTGTGAAAAATGTACTTTAAAAAGGGGAAAAACACCACACAGGCAGTGAAGACGAGGAAAAAAGTATGAGGAAGCAGCCCTGTGAACAGCCAGGTCAGTAAAGGAGAAGGGGGAGCAAGTATTTCCCTGTAGTGGGTGGAGAGGACTGGAGCAGAACAGAGATCCCTGGAGGATCCCACACTGGAGAAGGGAGCTGTGATTCATGGAGGGCTCATGCTGAAACAGGTGAAAATTGTAAGGAGGGCAGTGTGTCAGAGGGAAGTTGCTATGGACTGACCATAAGCCTTCATTTCCTATCTCCCAGCATTGCTCGAGGTTGGGGAAGAAACAAAGGAGTCAGGAGTGAAACTGAGCCTGTGAAGAAAGGGTTGAGGTGGTAGAGAGGTCTTTGAATTTGTTTCTCACTTTCCAAGCCTCTTTTAGTTGGCAATAAATTAAACTGCTTTTTTAAAAAAAGTCTGTTTTGCCTATGGCTGTAGTTGATAAGTGACCTCCCTGTCTTTATCTCAGCCCACAGGTTTTCAATCTTGGTTTTTTTCCTCTCCCTTCCTGAGGAGGGGGAGTTGTCCAAGTTTCCTAGCATTTAACCAAAATGTCTTCAGGAAGAACCAGTGCCTCTGCATCAATATCTGCAACAGAACTGTCACCAGTGTACACAGCCTTGACACCTCCTGCAGCTCCCTGAGAGCCTGGGAGGTCTGTGAGATGTGCAGGAGGTACCGTACAGCTGGAGGCTTAGTAAGCACAATTTACAAACACTTACTAATTCTAGATGGGAATATAGCATTACCTTGGGCTAATCATTTTAAAATAAATTATCTGAATCAGACACCTGCCTAGGTAATCACCATAGCGATTTCAAAACAAACAATAGCAACCTTAAAATTATCAAGAGAACCTAAGGAAAATGAGGATGTGGGTTGCAGTTTTGGAAAGTGTTTAAGATTACACTTACGTGGTCTTTTTGCAGGCAAACATGAGCTTGTTTACAACATGCACTGCACTGACCAAAACACACACAGCTATGCAGGACACTGCCTGAGCCAGTTTATTCCACATCTCTGCAAACCTCATTCACTGGGCAAAATTCTGCGCCTGCAAAATCTCTGCCACACTAAGTTCAAAGGGGCTTGTGGCTGTCTTGACCTGAACATAGGTAGACTAAACTCCTTGCCTGCCTGCTGGATGCTATGTCAACATCTCCAAAGTGAATAGCTGAAGCTTATGGCCTGTCAGCGGATCACCAGTCCCTGAGCCATCCTGGTACCCCCAGGGTTCAGTGGATGTTCAGTCCTCGAGCTGGTCAGAGAGCATCTTCCTAGCTGTGTGTATATATATCTTTCCCTCAAAAAGTCAGGCATGCAGCTGACTGAGCTGCTTGAAATCATCATTTGGATTAAAGAGAAAAACAGTAAACATGATTAAATGGATATTAAAAGGAGTCTGAAGGAAGGAAAAGGGCACAGGCACCCATATATCTCACTCTGTGGTATCTGCGTCAACAAAGCCAGAAAAGCAGCTGCTGGGATTGTTAGGAGAGACCTCTTAAGTGGTGAAGTCTTTACATGAAAATGTGCAGTTAGCATCCTGCTGTGATAACATCAGCAGCTGCCTCTAGCTTCAGCCCTTCTCTGGAGTTCAGGCTCCACATGCAAACCAGCTGAAGTGTGTCTGTCCTCATCGAGGGGGGAATACTAGGCACTTTGACTGGCTTGCCTGCTCTAATCTGGAAGAATCAACGAGTTCACAGTTCAGGAATGCTCCTAAGAAACCACAACAAGAGAATATTAGCAACTGCAGACGTGGAAAGTCTGCACCACAGACTCAACTTCCCTGTAGAGAAGGGGAAAAAGGAGAGGGAGATGAGGACGACCCAAAGAAGGAAAAGCTCTGGGATTTCTAACTCATCTCCCTAAGGGCTCTTAAAGCAACACATCATGTTGCTTGATATGGAGAACACGGGCTTTTCTGGCGGCATCTGTAATAGGCTGGGGCAGGTCTTGCCCCTCTAGCTCTCCCCTTGGTATCTGTGAGTTAAATGTGAGGCACATGTGCATGCAGTGCTGTAAGGGCTCTGTAGCTGCACCTCGTGGAGGAAGGGCATTGAATGAGGAAGAGGCTCCCAGATGACTGGTGATCTTCAAGGACATATGGCAAAAAGGATGGGCTGACACAGACCTGTAATTTTGTGAAGAACCAGACTTCAATGTGTGATTTATTAAAAAAAAAAGTAATAAAACGGAGAGAGAAAAGAGGAAAAAACCTGCCATGAGAACTGCTGGACGCCACTATAGCTGTTTTTTATCTCTTCTTTATTCTTATAAATCAAATGGGTGTTATTTTGTATGTCAGAAAACATAAGGTACAAAAGGCAATTAGAAGAAGATTGTTTCTGGTTTTACAGATCCTAGAAATGTTCTAGCTCTGCACATTTACGACTTTTCACTTTTTCCAGTTAGTTTGGTTTTGTTTTTCCAGAATGAGCAGTGACTTAAAATATCCAAAACCTGCTTGGTATATATGTGCAGGTATATGCAGACAAACCCCATGTAGTTTATGTATTTTAAAAAAAGAAAAGAAAAAATATACAGATGTTTATAGATAATGGGAATGCTGTAATTTCTCCAGTATGTTAACAGATAAGGGACAGACCAAACAACAAGAGGAGCACCATGAAAGGTTTTGAGATTTTGTTTTTTTAGTCCTAGCCTCACTTAGTCTTTGATTATTTTTTACAGTCAGATGTTCCTAATGGAAATTTACAACATAGCATCAAACAACTCAGAGTTAATGAATGTGAACAGTAATTCTGATGTGACAAACACATGTTTATAAAGCACGATAATTATTAACAATTGTAAAAAACTGCTGTTGAAATTTTTTTAATTATTATTTCTTTTAAAAGCATAGTGGTGTAAGTACCTATGCAGGACAAGATTTGTCAGCTGAGTAATGGGGGAAAATTCTCACTTGGGACCAGACACCACTTTGGCTTTGGGTTATAAAATAGCAAAATCTCATTTCATGGATTGTTATGTTTACATCACAGCTTTTGCCAAGGGCTGTCCCAGCTTTGACAGTATTCTTTTCATACCCCTCTTTCCCCAGGATACCAACCAACTCCATCTGCTTCCCAGAGCAACTCTGTATCTGCAAAACTTCTTTGAGACCGATAACCCTGCTGGCTTCCTGTCTACATAAGAAAACATGCAGGAGGTTGTTGCTCCCACTAAAGAAGTCATGTTGTCTAGCTTAACAATTTCACATGGTTGTATATCTGACATTGAAGCCCTGAAAGCCTGATTTTTCTGAAGAAATGCATACTGCACATACTTGATTGTCTGACTCACAACACTGGTGCCAGGACTTTAGCTTTTCGCTTCTATTTATTCACCACGGGAAACCTAAAGTACAAATACACTGGATGAAAGCCTGGCTCCAGTGAAGTCAAGGACAAAATTCTCATTGATGTTTGTAGGCAGAGAACTTCACTTCTGTGCTTTTGGTTGTACTTTACTGTTCCTGGCTTAGGGCTAAAGTGACATTTGAAAAGGCTCTGTTACCCAGAGTGCTGATGAATTCCAGTGGCGCTTCCAAACACAGCCCATGTGTACAAGAAGCATCTGTTGCTATCCTGAAGAGCTTGTAGCTTAGGAAGTAAGCCAGATTTGAAGGAGTGAGCAGTAAAGACTTTTTCACTGCAACGTGTACTCGGATCTTGAATGTGTTTGGAGCTCCCTTATGCCAGACCATGGCAGGATGGGAGGAAGGTAAATGTGGCTGATCCAAGTGTTGAATAGCTTTTAACAGCATACAGAAGTTTGGTAACAAGCAGTCTTCATGCGATGAAGCTTGTGTCCACCTGTCCCACAAGGAGAGGCCATATCCAAACTGCCCAGATTTTGATGGTTCTTTCAGCGCTGAAACAGCCCCTTGGTGGTGTAAGCTGCCCAGTGTACACTGCAGCAGAACTGCTGTTACTCTAATTTGTGCTGTAAGTTTTCCTTCCTTTCTACAGAAGTGAAAAGAATTATTTTGGATTATACTATAATTAGGGAGCTGGATTTGGCTGTAGCCTTCTTATTAACACATTGCAAGGACTTGCTGTCTTTTCATGTGCTTTGTCAAGTACAAATTCTGTTAAAGAATCATTAAAAAAACAAAACAAAACATGAAAAAACCCCATGCACTTAACATAAAATTTAAAGAAAAACCAAACCTGAAGTATCATGAAGTATTTAGCATCTGAGTTGAGAAAAATCCATTGGTTAAAAAAATAATACTGACAGCTCCCCAGTGCCCAATTAATCATTTGCTTTTAACAACAGAGGCTCACAGGCAAACACAGAAGTGGAACAGGAAAGCAGGAGAAATGAAATGGTCCTTTGTCTTGTGGCTGAACTTGTTGCCCTTGCCGGGACACAAACAGTTCATCTGGGCAGAGAAACCCACTGGCCCACTTGGCATCCTGCAGCTCCTGGCATGTGTTAAGCAGGTCGGTAGGTGGTCTGGCACAGACCTCTTGGACGTGCTTTCTCACAAGGTTCCTCGCTTTGCAGGGAGAAAAACAGTTCAGCAGAAAGATCTTTTCCATAGGGTTCATAAACAGTTTCATGGGAGTTAAAGTACTTGATTCGATATGTAGCTAAACTTGAAAAATGTAAATGAATCCTGTAAGGCTGTATAGTTATTTCAACACTACTCTACGTAATTTCTGTGGAAATCTGTTTCGTCTCGATGATCTATTTAACCATTTTGGTAGAGAAATTGTAGATAAAATTGAATTGGTGCATTCAGAAATCATTAAAAGGATCAGGTGAAATAATGTGGCTGAAACTTTAGCTAGTTTAATTAGGAATCACAGTGCTTCCTTCTGCCTTAAAATCTGTCAGTGTCTTGGCTCTGAAGACTGTGACACATTTCACTTGCTTACTTCAAATCTACTAGGGAGTTGATTATGCTGGCAACTAAAGTGTTTTTTACGGCTTTATTATTGCAGGAATATATTAATCTTTATATAAAGTAAGCTTCATTTACACTAAACTCCTGGAAGAACTTGCAGGTTTTAAATGGGGAGTGAGATGGAAAAAGGAGGGAGGATGTGGAAAATTCAGGACATACTGACCCAATTTGACACACCTGTTTTCTATCAGCTTAGTGTTATCTCTCAGTGCTTCTTTCCTCAGAAGTTGTTAGTGTAACAACCGACTGTTACTTGTAAAGGTAACAATTTTCCTCTGTAAGCTTTCAGTGGTGGGA
>NW_010202492.1:6162-28331 GCF_000695765.1 Mesitornis unicolor
GATGTTATTCAAGTTGATAGTTACAGCCTCAGCAGTGTTACTGCTTATTAGCTGGATCAGCAAAAAAAAAGACCCAGGGTGAAAGATTGTTTGTCTTTCACTGGTGTTTAATCTGGTGTGCTTTTGCTCATTTTCTTTCAGCAGTTTAAATTGGTGTATTTTGCATGCGATAGAGGGGGAATATGTGTGCTGATGACCTCATGAGTAAGTAACTTCTTAAGCAGATGCACTTCTACTTAATTTGATAGAATCGTCCAAAAGTTTTATTTTAAATATTTGAATTTACTTCAATTACTGTTTATCATAGAGTGCATAAGCTATGCACACCCTTCTCTGTCAACTCAGTGACCGTTTGATTCTTTACACTGAACTGGCTTTAGATAGGTTGTTCCCCATCAGTGGCAAGGTGACAAAACAGCTCACGGTTAACAAGAGCCCTTCCCAGTACATGAGCCAAATGAACTGTTCTGTGAAAGGAAGAAACTGGGCTGTAGATATCAAGGGAGTGTTGCTGGAAGAAGTGTCAATAACTACAAAGTTAAGGGAGCATTTGAAGCTGTTTGAGATGCCCAAGTTCTGTCAAGATCCCACTTCAAAATATCTAGACCTCAGTTTTTCTGTCTCAGACCTTTAATGAAGGCAGTAAGTTGTCTTCTTTCATGAGAGACATTGTAAGTCTATGCTTTTGGAAGCTGTCAGGCAAGTGGGTAGTGCAGGAAAGGGATTCCTAAAATATACATGAACAACAGCTTGTTCTTCAGAGTCCGCTCTGTCTTCTAAATCAAGAAATTGCATGTGCCACACAGTAAGCTGAGAAATTTTAATCAGACACTTTTTGTAACAGAAGAGGGTATAGAGAATCAGCTTTGTGTCCCACTATCAAGCATAGTCATCTCCATGAAATCAGAAGGCCCAGGCATTGGCACAGCTCTCTTTAAATCGTTGAAGATTTCATGATTCCCACCAGCAGACAAGAAGGCAAGTCAGCAGAATATTTTTGGGGGATGCTCCTACTTCCTTTCCAGCCAAATGTACTCACCTCAGTCTGGATTGGCCTCCTGAATCATAAAATGTTTGCATCTGCTTCCCATTACTGCCTCCTTCTTCGCTGAGAATTCGATAATGTCAGCGATGTTTCTGCCTGACTGGTTTTCATACAAGTAGATAACAGACTTTATTCCTTAAGAATCTGTTCCTAAGGAAAAAAAAAATAAGTCACTCTCTTCCAAACAATTGTCAAGAGCTCCTAAGCCTTCTGGAGCATCACACAAAGGCAACTTAATCCTGCTCTCTGCAAATGTCATGTTGCCTTGATCTCTCTTAACAGGAATTTGTTAAGTTGTTGCTACAACGTCTGTAACAATCGTGCCCTGTGTCATTGCCGCGTGCCACAAATCGCATGCAGAGAGCTGTCGGGAGTAAAAATAACATATCAAGGCTGAAATGGCTTAAGTCCTGTGTGAAAGATACAGTGCCATAATTCCAGATTGTTCACTGGTTTTTCTCTGTGTGCTTCTGCTGGATCCTTTGAGACTGAATTAGGTCATAGAACTGTAGGGGGGTTGGAATTTGCCCTGTAAAGAAAAAAAGAAATTTAAAAAAAATCAAAGTTTAGTGTAGCTAGGGCTTGATGCCTTCATAAGGATTTACTGAGAGTAGTTTTGCAGTGTGACCTAGTCTAGAACTGCAGAGCCAGCACAGGGAAAAGGGAATTTGTTAGTGCTTTGCTGCTGGGGCAGAGCAGAGAACAAACTAGCTCAAAGCTTGTTTACAGTGTATAACCACTGCCATTAACGTTAATTCTCTTACACTTTTTAGCAGTAAATCCACCTACGGATGCTCTTCTGAGTGTCTTCACATGCAGTTTCAGCTCATCTGCTTCCAAGCTGGATTAAGGTAAGCCTTATAATAGCTACACAGACAGGAGTAGACAATCACATATTGCACAGCACGAGCTCTAAGCTGGCAGCTGTGCAACAACTCTGGTTAAGGAAATCTGTATCTGTGTTAAAATGATACTGAAATCCCAGTGGTGCTGAGAAGGATGTATGAGCTTAAGTTTAGTGCTGGGGAGTCATAGCTGCAGATTTGCTGGCTTGTGACCTGCCAACACTGGTTGCAGGTGAAGGAAACATGCAACTTGTTCACACGTGCCCTTGTACATAGGCTGTCAGCGCAGCGCAGGCATTTCTATGGGACAGTGAAAGCAAATTAAGTAGTTCACAGTAGCTTTTGTGGACTTTTTCTCCCTCGAAGCCAGAGCCCCCATCTCTTCCTTTGCTCAAAATAGGTAGTAGCTTACTTCCAAAGCCAGAGGCCCCATCTCTACCTTTGCTCAAAATAGGTAGTAGCTTACTTCCAGACCCTCTGCAGCAAACCTCCCTTTTCCCTCTTTGTGTACTACCCAGTTAGAGGAGTAATTGAGAAAACACTTCTCTCCCTGGCACAGTTGTGTCAAGGTGATGATAAATGTGGTCTTTCTTGCAGTTAGCTGTAGGGGTGTAGACCCTCTGTTTGATTAGTAGGCTTATCTGAAGGTTCAGATACTGTTCAAGAGGTTAAAGGTATTTTTGGCAAGTTATACTTCTCTGCCAAGATATTTACCTTCCCATGGATGTCTTGGTAATGCTTTGCTTCATGCAAAGCTTAAAATCCTTTTATTAGGCAAAGACTAAAATAATAGGAATTGATTCAACTCTGAAGGAGATCAGCTGTGCTGAAAATGAGCAGAAGATAAAGCATTCCAACCTGCCTGGTCTTTTTTATTGATACTATTTTCAGTATGTTTTCCTAGGGAAATGAAGTTTATACAACTCACATATTAGTGAGTTTATACATCCGCTCTGCCTGGCATTTCTCCTTCCCCTTCCACATGTGCTTTTAACTTGAACATGCTGTCAGGTTCTGATCAGATGTTTGAAGGGTGAAAGCCTTGACATTAGTAAATCTATACACATCCATGAACCCAGTGACAGTGTGGACCAGAAAAGCCACATTTGTGCACCCATAAGGAAAGGAAAGCAGGAAGGACTCAGTGTGACGCAGCTTGGTCACAGTCAGCATGGATGTGTTGACCAGCCATCGCTGGCTCTGGGGTTGAAATGGGAACAGAACACGATACCTTGTGTTTGGTAGAAGTATTGTGACGAGGAAGGCCAGAGGGGGAATTTCAGGAGCAAAGGACACAAACGGACAGGAATTCAGTCTGTTTCACTGCTTCTGGGACAACTTGTTTTGTAAACAGTGCAGTTGTGAACTGTGTGTGCATATTTGGACTCAGCAAAACTCTTAATAGTACACTGAACTTTAAAATTCATTTGATGTTCATGAATTTGAAGAGTTTTGGATTGCATTAGTTTTTTTGAGTAAGGGTAAATACAGGCACATACCTGAAGTTCAGCATGTCATACAGCAAAATTTGGGGTGTCAGAGAGGCATTTCCATCAGTGAGTTTTCTGCTTTCCAAATCTCTTTGCGTCTCCCTTTTCAAGAGAGCCGTTTTTGTGTCTCTGGTGTGTTACAAGCCACTGATTCTCTTCATCATTCAAATGAACTCTATGTTGTATGAGCAGGAGGATTTTTTTTCCTTTTAGCAGATACGGTAAGTATTTCTTTTGACTGCAGGTATGCTGGTTTTCTGTTTTTACCTATGCGTACGGGTTTTGGTGCCAGTTTGTCGTTTTTGTTAGGATTTAAATTTGAATATTTCTCTAACAGGCACCTGGTAAAGATATGGGTACACCTTGAGACAAAATGTTAGCCTGAAGGTTCAGAAACCCTCACAGAAGGTTTTGGGTTTTTTTCTCTCTATTTTCACACTGTACTCCGAGTCTCAGGTCTCTGTGGTAATTTATCTGCTATAAAATGTTTTTATTGTCTTTCATCTGAACAGAATCTTTGAAGTCCCTGCCCATTCCTACTCTAAATGTGGCTTTCCCAATGGTCTTACACAGAAATCTGTTTCAATTAGAGAAGTAAATCCTCTGGAAATAATTTTCCAAACTTATTTCACCTCTTCTGTCATTTCCAGTGGTAAAATGAGACTTTATAGTTGTTAATTTTCTAAACTTATTTCACTTCTTTTGTAATTTCCAGTGGTAAAATGAGACTTTATAGTTGCAGGGGGCGGGGAGAGACAGACACCTGAAGCAGAGCATCTGCTTAGGTTGTGAGCAACCGAATCCTTCATATTGGCTCTAACCCTAGAGGTAATGAAGTGAAATAATAGGATAGGCAGCTCACCCCAGTCCTCAACTGAATTTTATGCAGATATATTCTCCTAGAGTAAGAACCCTACCGAATATGTACATCTTCTCCTACAGCTCTTTTATTTAAGAAAGTGATTCTCACACGTGAATTCCATTCATTTGGCAGTGGTGGTTCTGTGACACCAGCTGTGTTACAATATGCACCCCATGGAGGGGGCAACTGACAGTGGATGTAGAAGAAAGTGCTGGAGTTAGGCAGGCGTGTGGGCTTTGTGCATACACAGTTACAGATCATTAGTTGTCGCTTAGTGAGTTTATTTTGGTGGTCTAACTTGTCCAGTGAAGCATATACAAAAGGTGCAAGAAGAGCCTTCATCTCCATGTCCTGATGAAAGCATTCTTCACTACTGAAAAAGTGAGCGGTAAAGGAAATACACATTTATTTTATTGCATTGCTGGGATGAAGTGGGAGGAGATTCAGTTCTTCTCACAGAGTTCTGAAAAAATTTGTTGAAGTGATTGTTTTGTCCACCCTTTCCAGTTGGGACCCCCGGGATTTGCAGAGAGCCTGAGTTTTCTGCCAGAGGTGTCTGGACTTCTGTAGAGAATTAATAATATTACTGATTTCCAGATATACCTGCTAGATGCAGCAGCCCACAATCACCGTGGGCAAAATAACCCCTTATTTCTAAAGAGGATTAAAGGAAAGCAGTTTCTCCTTTCTCTTATACAGTAACTGCTAATCAACACTTTAACGAGAGCTTTGTAGGGAAGAAACTTCCCATCTGGAGGAAATATGTGGTGTGTGGATTCAGATTTTCTGTTATAAGAACAAAACTGCATAGTCTTCAAGCTGACTTTTGCAGCTGAATCACTGAGCCCACTGTTTTGACCCTGAGCTGGGTGAGGGGAAAGCTGTTCAAGAATGGTGCATAATGTTCTTGAAAAATTCTTTCAAGGGCTTGCAATTAGTGATTATTGTGTCATCATAGAGATAGGGCAGCCTGGAAGCCATATCTGGCATGGGAAACCCCAGGCAGGTCTTTTAAAATAGCAAGGGCAAATCAAAATGATGACCTAATGAGAGAAGGCCAGCTTGTTACTCAGCATGACTTCACCAAAATCAGCTGTGCTGTATCAAACTGGAGATCTGGCTCTGAATACAAATACATTTGCAGCATACTTGGACTATAGGATGTCATATCTTTATAAGGTATAAATCCAAGCAGAGTCTTTTCTTGTAGACCTTCCTCATATAAACAATATATAAACACATGACTTCTCAATCTGATTATCCACATAAGTAAAGATTAAGGTCTGCCCCACAGTTTCTTGTGTCTGTGCAGTTCGCAGCAGTGCTATGAGACGTGAGAAGAGTAACTCTGCTGATGTGTCTGGAGGCTTGAGTGTCTGCAGCTGAGGCAGCAACAGATGTTTCTGTGGGGATACCCACACAGTCTGGGAGAGTTGTGTGTCCACTTCATTTGTCTCTGTTCTGTGTGCATCAAACCATGACATTAAAGAAATGATTCCTTCATTCTCCATGAGGCCAGAATGTGCATCCAGATAGCAGTGCTAGCTTAGCAGCATCTGGCATGTAGGGTGTGCATTGTTTCACAAAAAGCAACACAGAAGGGCACTTTAAAGCAAACAAAAGGTTGAAACAATCTGGCTTGAGGCAGCTAGAAGAAGTAGGACTTAGGCTGGTGTGGAAACACAGCCAACACATGCTGTAAGCCCAGTCTGCCTGACGTTTCACAGCAGCTATGTAAAACAAGAACTCTTTCACACTTCAGTCCCCCCACAGCTATGGGATGTTGCACTGGGCTAAGTGTTACCTGACTTTGATGTTCCCGAAACAGACCCCATATTTGTTCATGTTTACACATTTTGACAGGGAAGGAACAGCTCTGCTTAATGTCCCCTGGGTTTCCTTGCAGCAGTTTTAAACACTGCAGTGCAATGAACACACTCAGCAGGTCCCCAGCTTGATTCCCACCAGGCAGGGTTTGTGTCTGGCAGGGCAGTTGATTAGTGCAGATTGCTGACGTAGATCTGAGCCTCTCCTGCATGAAGAGATCTGGAAAGCTCCCATTCCCTCCAAATAGGGATAGGAAAGTGATGGAGAAGTTGTGATAGGCCAGTTGGTTAGCTCACTCCTCCTCCCTTCTTTTTTAATCCATCTCAGCATGCTTCACAAATACTTTTCACAGTAGCTGGACATTGAGGAGCTATTCCAACATACCAGTTGCAGGGAAATACTGGATTCGCATGTTCAGTCAGTAGCGTCCTGCCTTTAATATCATATGTGAATATGTCACTAAATCCCAGCTTTGTGGAAAAAATCTGTTTTATGTACTTAATGCTTTCTTTTTGGTGCTGAACTTAACTCCGATTTGAGCCTTTATATGTAATACCTGGGATAGCACTAACGTACTCAACATCCTTGGTCAGATTTTTGTCCTCAATTGCATTACTTTTATTCAGCATTTGTCTTATGACAGGCCCTGCTTTAATCTGTTGTGTTGTGTGTGGAAAGTGTGTGGATTTGGAAAGTAAGGAAGTTTCTGCCCTGAAAAGTTGGAAGAAATATAGGACTATAGGTGCCACTGGATTTCTGAGAAGGACGCTCCGACACAAAGAATATTAAATGATTTGTCTGTGTCTTGAGGATAATCAGGACATTTACTGCAAGACTGTCTATCCTTATCCTTCTGAACTTTGATCATATTTAGGATCTTCTTTTTTAATGTTCTTTTATTTCTTTTGAGTTAACAAGGAGAAGCAACAAATAAACCAAAAGTAAACATGAAATGTGTAAAATCTGTATACGAAGTATATAGCATGCCTTCCTCTGAAGGACCTTTTATCTAAATCCTAGGAAGCTGTGTTATCACTGCAGGGAATAACAAAGAATTACTTTTATCCAAAAGACAAGATCAAGCAGGCGGGAAGGCAAGGTTTAATATACACATGAAAATGAGTGGCCCACACTGGGATGAAGCTTGCCTCTTCGCAAACAAGCAGCCAACAAGCATATTTGCTTTTGTGAATTCCAGCACTGGTTTCCTCTCGATCTTTTCAAGAACTTGGGCTTCTCTTGATTTCTTTCCCCCACCCCCTTCTCTGAATATTGTGAAATAGAACATTGTGTCACACTTCAACTGGAATCTGACAAGTTGAAACTTTATTTACATTCAAGATCAATGAGGTTCAATGCAGCATGCCAAAACCTTCATTAGAAGGCAATTTCAGTGTCCAATGTGCAGGAATGCAAAGAAGCAGCAACTAGAAATAATGAATACACTGCAGAGTTGTTGAAATTACATGAGCCTATTTATATCTAATAGCTGCACTCAAAACAAGACAATCTAGACTTACTAGCAATTAGAAATACAGCACAAAACTGAGAAAGGGTAAAGGCTTATTGTTACTAAATAGATAATGTAAGAAAATAAACTGCCCTTCTGCTACTGCAGTAGAAACAGTATTAGCTCTAAGATCTGGTTTTCTACTATGAATGATGATGAAATGAGAACAGATTCAAAGCCTTACTCTTCTCATCTCAAAGTTTTTGCCAGTCTGAAAATAAACTGTGGAAAAAACCTGTGTCCTTTACCAAAAAGCCAAATCATGTGCTCATGGTGTTCTGTACTTGAACTGTACATTTAGAGAAAGCACCAATCTGCTCAGTTCATACAAACATAATAGGATAAAATGGGTGAAGCTCATTACAGTTCATAACTGGTGTAGAATTTGACATGCACTGAGCTGGGAAAGAATGGACCAAATAGCCTACCCCCATTCTTCTGTATGAGATGGGACAATCAGTGCCAATCCTTAACAAGACACAAATGCTTAGTGATGACAAGGTTTTCTGGGGAGCAGTGTGAGAAGGGTAAGGCTAAACCATGAGAAACTGCAGCATGTGAAGTAGACAAAACAGGTAGTCTGGATATCTCATAGTATACCAAGGAAACAAGTGCTGTTATGAGTTCCTGAACATCAAGTATATACAAAGCTAGATCTGCAGCTGATGAAAATTGGCTGAACTCTATTTGAGCAAAGTTGAACTGTATTGCTTTATGTTTTGTGAAGTTCTCTGTATTTGGCAGTGTAATAGTTTAGGCTGTCTGACACACTTAAGTGTAGATGGGTGGATGGAATAAAGTATGATTTCATTCAGTCGGTTGTTGTAAATATTTATGAACATAGCCATCATTGGTAGGGAATGCATCGTTACTCGGCATAAGAAGAATGAAAAGAGCAAACATGACTGAGGCTCATGCAGGCAGAACTGGGGCCAGCAAAATTTATATAAGGACCTGTTCCTCAACAGATCTTAGGTATCCTTCTGAAGCTCTAGACAGGTAGGTAAATGGCTGTTCAGAGGAGTAAATGCCCATTTCAAGCTGAGAATTATTCCTGTATTAATATTAATGCACTGAAATACTAGAGAAAGTATTTTGGTTTGCTGGGGGCAGAAGTTTGGTCTAGGTGTTGTGTTTGTTTCCTGCTGGCTTTAATAACCCATAAGCTTCATTCTCCCCTATGCTTGGGGTCCCAGTGAGCCAGTATGACACTAGTGAAACAGATTTCATGGGTGGGTTGTACTCAGCTGAATGTGTAAGCTTCTGCAAGTTCAGGGTCTCACAGTTACCATGAGTCATTAGGAAAAAGTATCTTGTAACTTAAATGTTGGGAAAGGGTTGCTGTGTTTTTATCTTTTTGAAAAGCCGGAACAGTCTTTTCCCAGATATGTCCATTCCAAAGAAAGTTTCCTTCTTGTTCTGCCTTGCCCAGAAGCCACACATTCCATTGCAGGCTTGCAAAGTAAAGAAGGATTTGGTTTGGCTGAGGCATCCTCCTGGGTGCAAGGAAGTCTGGCTGCCTCTGCCTCTGTCACAGACACTGCATGTAACCTTACTTATGTGATTTGGTCTCTATTTTGTTTTCTGTCTGTACCTGTACAAAATGCAGTGTGATCTTCACATAGAGGATTTTGGAAAGGTAAAGAATAGCACTAACGTACAATTCTTTGTTTTTCAGGTTCAACTTTCAAACTTAGCTCTGTCTTATTCCACAAAAGGCTTTACTGTGGTTTGCTATGCTGGCAAGAACAAGATCTGTATCATGGAATATTCATTCTATGTCCTTTATGAGGATATCTATACAAGTATTCCCATTCTTCGCAGCACTACTCTAATACTCCGATTACTTTACTAAAGGAAAAAAGCTGCCATGATAATCTGAAGTAGATAAAGCTCAGACCACACATCTTCACTTGCACAATTCTAGCCTGACACCTTAGGGACCTGCTTTGTGGGCACAGATCCATTTGTCCGACTCTTCTGGCTACCATCTCTGCAAAACCAGATGTGTTCAGCTCTTTGGCTTGCTGTCTTCTGGCTTCTAAATTTGATTCTTGGAGTGAGAGTCAGCAAAGAATGTCATTGCCCTCCCTGCCCTCACCACCTTTTCCACAGTCATCTTCTAGCTTCCAGCCTGCCTTGCCGGCTCCTTTCCTAGCAGCATGTGATTGCTGGAAGTCTCTACTCATTGGTTATGTTTCAAGATGATGGCTTGGCCAGATCCTGGTCTGTGGAACTCAGTGGTAAACATTCTCACGAAAGGCTTACTGTCTGTCACAATAATTTGCTAATCTGTTTAAAGCTGGGATTCTTATGAACTGAAGTCAATCTCCCATATAGCTTTTTTATCCAAATATCTCCAAGAAATGGACTTGCAGCTTTCGGTGACATCATTTTTCTTGCTGCTAGTTAACTCAATGACATTGAGCAATACACCTCCTTTTTATTTCCAGACTGTGGAGCTCACAAGGCATAAGAACAATTAAAAAGGTTCTTACATCCCTTATTACAAGGGAATCCTGAATTGAAGATGGTTCAAGATTGTCTGCTGGCAACTGATTTGTAATAAATCTTGGCCAGACAGTGTGAATGGGAGCCAAAGCTGTGTTTATCAATTATATTTCAAACTTCAGTGAGTTAGAGTCATTTAAGAGTGACCATTAGCCACTTAAATGATTGCACTATTTCTGTTCTACTGTGTTACAATTTTGTGAAGACTCTCTTACTTAGAGAGCTTATGGATGAAATCTATACCATAACTTTGGGGCTTTTCCAGCTGCTTTGAAAGAAGCACGTATTGAACTCATTCAGAGTCCACCTGTCCTTTATGTCCTCACATATTGCCAGCAAAACAAAGTGCTAATTGTGCTATATGTGGGCATAAGTAAGCTTCCAGCTGGGTGGCATGAATAGCAAGGAGTGTGAAAATGCACAACAGATTTTAGTACCAGAGAGATGCCACATTATAGAGCTGCAGTCCGCAGTAGACACTCAAAGCTAACTTCAGTTGCAGCCAAATCCCCCACTGCTGCCCCCTTCTTGGAGCCAATATCTGTGTCACTAAGGTTAAAGCAGTATAGCAAGTTGCATCTACATTTCGCTGTGCAGATGCATCCCAAAAATACATTAGCATTCCTGAAGAGTAGCCTTTTCAGCAGAGATCATAGAGCTGTAAGGCCAAAGATCACTGATATTCTAGGGTGGGACTAACCTAGAAGCCTCTGTAAAAAAGTTGATGTTAAAGATCTCAAAAGAACATAGTAACTGAACACTGAGAGTTTCTCAGTCTTTACTGTGGAAAAAATTGCAAAGATTCTTAGTAAAATTATGCTACTCTGTTATTTACATTCTTCTCTTAACTGATATAAAGAGATGAATTTTGCAAATCTGCTTTTTAAAAAAATGCATATTTATCAGCAGTCCCCAATTCAGCTGTCATGTTCCTTTCTTTAGGGCTTAGAGCGTATTTGAAAGTGCTCAGTAACTCGAGGGAAGCCACTACAGCCAGTCAGGAATGGTAATGGAAATGGTAAATCCCTACTTGTCTTGCTGAGGAATCTCAGACAAGGCTGCGTAATCACTGCAGAGCTCTGTGCAGGGACTCACACAGACCTGTGATATCTGGCTCAGGTGCAGCCTCAACCCCTGGGAAAAGGGAAAGTCACAGGCTAAAAGTCATTCCAGAAAATATTTCATATTCTAGGAGTTTCTGGTATTTGGGAAGTATTTATATCTTTTGGTTTTTTCATTCTATTTGAAAGAGCCAGACACTTATATGGAGCCTTAGGGTATGTCTGTACTACAGGCCAATGGTATGACAGTAGTTTAACCTTGTCTCAACTATATACTCATAAGCTCCCTAGTTCTCATAGTAGGACCTCAGTGGTGCTCAAAGGGCGCTTCAAAACCCCCATGGGAATCTGAAACACACCTTCGGTGGTATTTATGTTGTGAGGCAACCTGTTACTAAATTGTGTATGGAAACTTTCTTTTCCATGCCTTCACATTCATTGCTCCCTCTCCCATCTAGTCTAGAACTAGTTGACATAAGCTGTTTTCACAATTTTTAAGTTGCAGTTTGTCTGTATATCAAAACAATGTCACATATTTTTCGAAAGGAGATGCTCAAGAGGCTGCAGCTGTTTTTGAGAGCTGTATGTGACACAGGGATAGTTTATGAAGCAGGAGGAAACATTTTTACAAGCTGTTTCTGAGCCCTTCCCCAAATCCAGAATTCAGGTTGAATGCAGGGACATATGGCTTCACAGTGTCTGGCTGGTGGAGCAGAAGGTACCGAGGGCCTGTCTCTCTACCTGTTATTTCCACTGCAGGTATGAGGAATAATACCTGTCATGATCTGCTGAGAGGGACAACAAATCAAGCCACAATATGATACTTCATGATTATCCAGGACTGGAAATTCATAATCAGAGCCAAGTGCCTTTGTACTGTGGTGTTGTTCATGGTCTCAGACTTGCATGGCACAGATGCCATCATTTCATATCCTTTGATCACCTTGTCTGGAGAATGGAAACTGTTGGGTTTGCCCAGTTTTTATAATTGACTTCAGGATGGATCTGTGATCAGGAATTTTCATCAAGGAACTTCTTGGAAAATTAAATAAGTTATAGTCATTTTTATTAAGCCCTCAAAACATCCTGTGCAGCTTGCATTTAGCAAGCAAAGGAAACCATTCAAATTATGCCTAGCAAGTCCCATAGTTCTCTGAAGAGAGTTAAGTCTCATGCTGTGCTCAGCCTAGTTTCCAAGCCAAATTGACATGGGGGCAGTTGGAGAAAGCTTTGTAGAAGTGTCTGTATTGTTGACGTTTTCTCCAAATAGAGCGATTAACATGGGAAGGAATTTGAGATTTGTTCACCCTGAGTCGTGAGGACCCCCAAGGTGCATTTTCAATGATCATTCATTTCTCGAGGTAAAAAAAAAAAATCCATTGATGTATTATGTCTTGCCTTGTGTTTCCTGATGCTATATAGGAGGCTGCACCTATGCATTTCTGATGTCAAATTTGACCATATTTAGAAACTGTCTTTCTCCAGGTGGAATATACTCTGTTGACACAGTTGGCTTTTTACAGTGCGGAGAAACATTAACCGCTTCCTCTCCTCCAGTCTAGAACTTCAAACTCTTGACCTCTCATTTAGAAGGCAAGCTCATTTACACCAATCAAAACCTGAAGTAATGTCATTTTTTTTGCAGGGAAGCTGTTTTGGATTTATGCTACTTTAAGAGCAGAACTTACTCTTGAATGCTCTCCTTCCTCTCAACCTCTTCCTGCCTAGTTAAAACATTGAGGTTTTTGTAGGCTCCCACAGTAAATCCACATCAGCTTACAGGTCAGGCAGCCCTATACCACCGTGGTAAATATATCAACGCACTCTGAAATAGATTTGCCTTTCATCAGATTCTTCTTTAATGAGGTAAGAGATTTAATTTCATGGTTAAAAAACTAAAATCAAATAAAAGATATGTGATACATGAGTAACTCTGTTAGACTCTGTGGGAAAATGGGAATTGCCAGACCAAGTCTAGACAGCCATCCAGTAACTTGTCTCTGAAATGGTTAATTATGGAACAAATAGCTCACTTGCAGTGCTGCCTTAAGAAAAGGTCTGATTATCACATAGTCCAGAACTCGGAGAGCAGATTTCCTTTGTAGTAAGTGCGTCTCATATATTCTGGCCTTGGGAAAGTGCATTGCACTTAAATGAAATATAAGGACTGGAAAGAAAAGAGGAGAGGGAAGAGCAGATGTCTCTGTGCAAGATAAGCCGGTATATACATACATGTGTGTATACACATACACGTGTATACTCATCTGAACTACCAAAGCAAATCTCATAGCTTTTAATCATCTGAGTCTTCTATGCACAAGAGGTTTTGTTGTTTTATTTTTCTTTTAAATACACAATACAAGAATCATTAATTCCCTGGATGGCTTTCAGAAGAGAAAAACCTGAAAGATGTCTCTTGTCTGTTGTTCCCCTCAATTATAGCTCTTATACCAACTGTGTTCTTTGCAGCCAGCTTCTGGAGAGGATACGAGTTAAGTCAGAAAACTGAGAACATTTTGTATGTTCCTTGCCCTGGTTACTGAGCTGTTTGCTTTTGTCTGTCAGTAGATGTAAAAAATGTAAAGTAATTTTTTCCTCTTATACTGAGAGTTAATTTATTAATCTGTAGCACAGTGTTGGAACATGCACAGGTGCCAAGAGTCACCTCCAAGATCTCATTTTAATAACTTCTTCAGGTGTCCGTTAGCCTGAAGATGCAAATTGTTTTACTGAGGCATTGCTTATTATTCTCTCTGTATTTTTTAATGGATCTGAGACCCTCTGAATCTCTGTCTCTGCTGTCTGAGCCAGCTGCTGAAAGGAGTAAAATCTACTGTACTAAAACTCTTCCTGAATTTTAATGTGTCTTTAAACATAGGCAGCTCATAACAGAGGGCCCCATAGAATAAAAAGGGCATTTCTCCTTAGTTCTCTTGCTATCATTGTCTGGCTGTCTGTTTGGGGCCTTCTTACCTTAACGGTTTTCAGTAATGTAGGCTGTGACACCTCCATGAAATAGGACATAGGCTTGCTTTAACCTGCTCACACTCCTGACTGGTTAGAAATGCCTATTAATGTGAGTATTGAAATGCACCGCATTGCATTCACATTGTTAGCATGGAGGGCTCTGTGCTAGAAAAACAGTCCACGCAGCAAGATTTAACATCTTCCTTGCAGCCCTGTCTTGAGTGTCTGAGATCTAGGAGGTGGCACAAGCAGGAAAGATGCTTTCTGGCTCTAGGAAGACTTTCTGTGTGGCCTCACCTAAAAGCAGAGTAGTTAACGTTTTAACAAGGCTCAGTATCATTTCGAAGTAGTTTCTCAGTGGGGCTGAGCATCTTCTACCCTCACAGGACAGTTTATTCGCATTGTGGCTGCCCACAAAGGGCTGAGATGCTCCAGCTCACTTCTTCAGCTACGTTATGGGATACTCTGAATGCAAATAAAGTTATTTGACAGCTTGTTTCAGCAGACAATATCGTTGTTACTGCCAAATGCTTTCCTCCTGGCTCGCCTTGGGTTGGGCAGGCAGGGGAATACCCCACAGCTAATTAGAAACAGGTATTTGCCTGCAGGTAACACTGCCAGACAGAAGCCCTTTTGCATCTTTCAGAGTCCATGCAATCTGCAACATCTGAACAAGCTCCATGGGGAAAGAGATGAATATTTCACACCTGTTTCTCCAAATTTAATAATAATAAAAAATTCCATGCAAGCTCAAGAAGGCAACATTCCAGTAACATTTTGCTTTTACTGACCGAAATTTCCCGTAAGATGGGCCTCTGGCTATAGAATGGAAAATCTGTCCTCACTCACTTCCCCCTCAGTACTGGGCGGATGTACGGAGTCTGGTTGCTTTTTTATTCTTGCCAGGGCTGCAGCAGTAGCTCTGTGCTTGTTAGTCCCGGGTGCCATGAATTCAGAGCCACGAGTCTCCCCATCGCGGTAGGCGGTTGGGGTTGGTAGTTTGTTCCAGGGGACGTTCCTAAGCCCTGTGTCACTTCATTACGCAGCAAATTGGGAACAGGCATTAGTTGTGTAGACAGAAGGAAGAAAAAAAAAAAGAAAAGAAAAAAGAGGAGTCGTGATACTATCAGACAAATATGTGTAAAGGCCTTAAGTGCTTCTGCACCTTGGCCAAATGTCAAGTTGAAATCCAAGATGCTTGAAGTGTTGAATTCTGAGCTTCCCACCACTCTGCCCTTCTTTATATTTTATTTGTATTTAGCAACAGGTAGGGAGGTAGAAACTTTACTGTGCAGGGGTTACCAATGTTGAGGTTGTGGAAAACTACGGTAGGAGGACATGGGCTGAATTTGGCTATAATTGACTGGAATTCATGACACGGAGCATCTTTTGTTGGCTTTACAAAATGGAATCACTTCCTAACTGTAATGACCACTCTTGGACATGATCGTTTTGGGATACTAAAGCACTGGCTGTTATATGAGTACTTCTAATCCACATTGCATAATGGTGTCTGTAAAAAGCTTTTAAAGAAGAAATAAAATATTTGCAATTTGATACCTACATAGGTTCCCAGTCCTCTCTCTGTTCTCCAGACATCGGTTTTAGAATTTAGCCTTTTGAGAGGCACTGCCTTTGCCAGAATAAATGCAGTTTAAAACAACAATAGTAGAAAAAAACTCTCATAATGCAAATGTTTGCCCTAAAAATTGCTTTAAGCGAAAGGAACGTAATTGCACCCTAACAAAATCAGGGCTGTTCTGATTAAACCAGAGAATTATAGCAGGAACTCTTTTTTTTTCATTTGGTTGGATCCTCATTTAACTGTGTGCTTCTGTGCATTCTTTGTTACAGAGAGTGACACGTTTGCTTGGGATAATCAGAAAGTTGAATTTATACCTGTACAAACCAACAGGACTTTTTTGCTCTGTCTTGATTGTTTTGAAAACTTAGGTATTATTAAATTATTGATACCGAGAAATTATTAAATTATTGATACCGATAGTGAAAAAAAAAGGTCCATTCTCTTGTGAATTGAATTTATGTGTTCAATTAAGTTTAATTTTGTAAATGAAGTTTTGGAGGAGTACTTGCACCATACTGTCGTACAATTTGTACTCCGTAAGTACGCATCCAGAATAAAAGCAAGGTACATGATTTATCTTGTTGCACTGTCATATAAATAGGTTACAAGCAGCCTTATTTCAATGTGGCATGATTTGGATTATTCTGCTGTGGAACATTTGCCTTGTTTGCTAGCTCTGAAAGGGAGATAATCTTAAATGTGAGCTAAGAAAGGTGGTTATGAGCAAGAGAATAGGTTTAAACTCAAGTTGCTCATCTGTTGTTTATGCTGAGAGATCCAAACTTACGAGGAGATAGCAGGATGCTCCTGGATTTTAAAGAATGCAGGAAAGGCACTTGATATAAATAGTATTCAGTTATGCATTTTTCTGTCTTACTCTAGCATATATTTTGCTTCTGCTTTGTTATCTGATGGACTCCAGCCTCAGTTTAGGGTGGACTACACTGCCTATTAAAGATGTGAAGAACTGGGAAATAAGAAAGGACTGGTCAGGGCTCAGTTATAAAATTGCATTTTTTTGTTAAATTCATGACTTAGATGACAAAATCACTTTGTCTTTTTTTTTTGGCTCAAAATTCTTGCTAAGCCTGGATTTCTAAAGATGCAGAAGCTACGTAAGAAGTGAGCTAACCCATTTGAAGAAGTCTGGGATTACAGCTGTGTTTAATAAAATCTGACTTAGCTATAGAGAATGTAAGTAAGCTAAATCCCATCTGCTTTGAGGTTTCCCTTTGGTCCCAGAAGAAGCCAAATGCAGGATATGAGGAGAGGCGTATGGGCTCCTACCGGAAATGCTGGGGAAAAGGCAAGGAAAAAAGGCCTTCCTGTGCTCCTTTGGTCTCCTTTTGTGACGTGACCTCTCCAGTGACACAATGCAGTGTGCTGAGCAACGCACGAGAGAGCAGAAAGAGTTTGTGTTCCCCCTCACTGCCAAACAAATGGGATCAGAGCTCTGTGAAGAGTCAGCATCACCTCTCCCTTTTCCCATTGTTTTGCTGTGTCCATAGATGTCTGGGGTGAAATGGGCAGCACCAGGAATTGAGTGGGTAGGACTATGCCCCTGTCTCCTCAGTGCCTAGGTGCAAACTGGAGATGAACAGCTAGATCAGGCAGGACACTTCCAAGAACTCTTGTGAGGGATGTGGGGTTAGTGATGCAGCTGGTCCTTGCCAATCTTTGACAACTTGGATATATCAACCCAGCTGGTCAGGAGGCAATTCTGAGAAAAAAAAAACAGAGAAGAAAGAGACACTAATTAGCACTTTTCATGAAAAATCTGCAAGATTGGAGCTGGGGCGTCAACTGGAAATTGTCACATGTCTGCTTTTCCTTGCCTGCATTTCTTGTTACGTTATCAAGAAGTGAGGCAATAATTAGGCAAATGTAGCTGTAAAAAATACTTTGTTAGTACTTGAGGAAGGCAGAATTATATTTCAAGTATATGCATCTGTCATATCAACTACCGCCTCCTCCTCTCTGCTCCTGAGATACTGCTCTTTAACCCAAGGTTCAACATCCAAAATGAGTCTTTCCTTGAAAATGAACAGATCAGTTCCAACTCTCACACTAAAACTCTTGGTCTGTACAAATGCTGTGCAGGTCAAATGGCTTCACTGTCTGGTTTATGTCTCTGCTATTTCAGTGAACTGTTCACCTCTTCAGCTGGTTGCAGAGGCTAAGAATTATGAAGCAGATGATCAATTCTCCATCAGCCAGATTCCTGACTTTCCCTTATGACTTTGCTGCTTGTCCCCAAAAGCTGGATGGAGAGGTTAGATTTGCTAATCTGTGACCATGATTTACTAGCTTAAAAGTGTCTAGAGCCAGCACAAACAGGTAGTACTTAGTTATTTTGGGACATTTCTTGTCTTCTCAACCACAGCTTGAGATGTCCAGTACTTGGACAGACAGCTTTTCTCTAAGGAATGTTTGGGGATTTTTGGAAGATTTATTTATTTATTTACTTAATTATTTATTATTCAAAGGATAAATAGGTCTCTTCCTCTCCTATCGGAGTGCTTTGAATAGAAATGTGTTTTCCCTCCCCTGTCAGTGGATCAGGACTACCTTTGTAAAAGCCTGTCAAACTGTGCAAGATGGACGCAGTGTGTCTGCTTATCCTCAAGTGGGTATTTTAGAGATGCTATTGGTAGAACATAGGTTGGGATACTTATCACAAATGCTAATTTGTCCATATGCTTGCTTACCTTTACCACAGGAATGCTTACCTTTACCACGGGAATGCCAGTGGTGATATAGAGGATGTGATTATAAATGTTGCTAAATGGCAGCTTTTATTTCATTCCCAGAGGGTATATAATTAAAGGTCCTTCTGCCACATTTTTCTACAGTGTCTTCCTGTATCAGGGTTTCACTTTAGGATTAAGACAACCATGGCGAACAGCTTTCTAAAGTCTGGTTATGGTCACCTTGACAGCCAGCGGGTCTTGTCTCATCAATTAGCAAAAACTAATCACTGCAGTGATTATCATCAAACCCACCACTTTCCATGGATCCAAATCCTTCCAAAATTTCTCTTTTGTTATGCTGGGAGGTTGCGTTTGTACATTAGTTATGAGTTACTTGTTAAATAGCTAACCAGGCCTAGTACAAGAATTTTTCACTGTTTTCCTAAGAATAGAGGTCTTCATCCTAAATCAGGAATTATAACAGAACCAGGGTGTTGTGTGTTTCAGTATGGATAGCTGAAAAATGTCAAATTTGTCATGTAGGTTTCTGGCTGGGTATTATAAAAGTTTGAAGATTGTCTTTGATGTCTCATTGGGCTACTGACATCATGGTTAATTTTGATGTTGTTCCCTCTCAAGAAAAAAAAGGTGCTATACTCTTTGCTAAACTTGTTTTACTAAACTGCATTGGTTTTGGTATAGCTTATTGTGCCCTAGGGAAGGGCTATATTACCTTTAAGGTCCAATCTGATTTTTTTCTATGTAAGTGCTTTGACATTTTTTGATGAAATATCCGGTTGGGACTAAATATTGCTTAAATTCATGAAGCTATTTCTCTGATTTTTAGTTACAGCACAACATGGCTCACACTAATTAGAATAATTTAAGGAAGTAGTTAGCTACCAGAGGAGCTTCTTGTTAATTTTTCTTTCTCCTTTTTCCTAAAAAAGATTATTTTTATCTTAGTGGCGGCAAAGACACACATGTCTATGTGATAGGTGAGCATTTTTGCAGAGAAGTAGCCATGCTTATGCCAGGTGAGTGGTCTGTTTATGGTGAGCATTTGACATGTCTCTTAGTCACAGAACACATTTTCTGGGAGCATCATCTTACTCAGGGAAGAGCTTCTTTCCAGCACATTTTACTGCGGGGCCCTTCAGGGCCATCACTTAGTCCAGGAGGGCATCAAAGAACACGGAGTGTCCATGGTTTTTCTGCAGGCTTGTGAAGGAGGTGTATGGGAGGCATAAATGTGTGGCATAAATGAGGGCATTTGGGTAGCAAGAGCCATCAAATTCCTTCCCAAAATTAAGACAAATTGTTATTAAAGAAACCATACTTGATATACCAAGATACAGACCAAGGGTACATTTTCTGTGGAGAGATACATCTGTCAACTACCAAGTTCATTAGGTACCTCCATCTCTAGGGGCGTGTTTAGGTAAAGCAACCCTGTGGGTAATGTAGGCTGTCTTCCTCCCAGGCCAACACCCTTCTGATGATAATTGGGTGAAATTGCATCGTGTTTTCTAACAAAAGGGTACTTAAGTGTGATCATGTCTGTTTGTGCTGCATAACTATCCACCCTTCAGTCTTTATTAGCATTAAGAATTCTCATCACTGCAGGGCAGACGCTATTCACGGCTGTTATATTTGAACAGGTTTCGTATGGAGTGGATAAGCACTACAGGCTTCTGCTTTGCTGTTTTCCTTACTTAAACTTCAGTAGGGAAACTGTTCCTGCAAGACATTTAAGGACGTGTTTAACGTGATTAGCTGTAATTTTGACATCAGTAAGCTTAAAAACGTGATTACTGTAAAGTGCACATAAGTATTTAGGGATGGATAGAAGCCCATGCTTAAGTATTTTTATGAACTCAAGCACTTAGAGGATACAAATTGGTGTGGCACAGTATAAAACCTTACAGCAGTTGAGTTACTTTCCCCGTCTCATCTGTGGATTAACTGTGTATGAGTAATGCTAACATGCTGATAAAAGATTTATGCCGTCTCACATAGTGAGCTTCACCTTCTCACTCAGTCTTCAGCAATTTGGTATATTCTTCCATGTCACTCTACCTACCTTGATACATAGTGAAAATTATATTTTCTCTCATACAGATCTAATAAAATGTACTGCAAATATAATAAAGGCCAAAGATACTTATGAACGTTAGGAGTGACTCTGTGTCACTGGGTCTGACACTAGCAGGTTGGACGGAAAATATTTATGTACTGGCATAGTTATTATTGTCTATTTACTTTTTTTATTTTCAGTGAAGCCTTGTGTGAATTCAGCATAATGCTATCTAGGTTATCTTTATAAATGCTTGTGATATTACTAACAACAAATTCTTGTCTAGTGTATATTATCAGTGTGTTGATGTCTGTTTTACAAAGGACATATATTTTAAAGAAAAAAAATGTTCAAAGCCATCTTCATAGCACTGCAGACCTTGCATTAGCAGCTGGGTCCTCTGGCCTCACTCTCCCGTATCCTTTAACAGGTTTGAAACAACTTTATTAAGCACCAACATTTTGTCAATTACCTCCTCTTTGTGTTTAAGCTTGTGATCTTTCCAGGTCATGCAAATACTGCAAAGACATACTTAGCTCTTAAAAGACAAGTTAAAGAAAGGTTAAATGGATATCTGTCACAACAGTCTTCCTGTGTACAGGCAGCACACACGCCCCATAGGGTTTGTGTTCAAACAACTTATTCATTTAGGGAATGAATGCAACCCTTGGGAAATGTCCTGATGATAATAATAATAATAATAATAATAAATCCAAATAATATAGGAAATTTCCTTTTCCTTTTGGAGAGAATATCTTAAAAATTCCAAAATTTACAAGTATGTTTTTGTAATTTAGTGTTTGGTTTGATATTTATTATTTTAATAGATGTTATGGGGCCTCAACTTTACTGTCTTTACATGTGCAGTTGATTCCACTGAAGTTCTCAGTAAGGCTGACCTGTGCAGTGGTTGTAAACTTGTACCTTCAGTTTCTGCATTTGTCTATTTAGGTCAGACTTCCCCTGGGTTAAGGATGAGCTGCTGCGTTCTCTGATACCAAAACAGTGGATGCTCTTCCTGCCTTTCAACACGGGTTGCAATTATCAGGATCAATTCAGCCTCAAAGCAATGTTGTCTTCAGCATGGTTGAACATGGCCATGCCAGTGTTCATAATATTTGTGAAAGGATGGTCTATGTGTAACTATATAAATTAGTGTTCTCACCTAAGTATGAGCACTGGACATGGTCTGCAGTGCTTGAAAGCCCTTATTCTGTTTGAGAATTCATCACATCAGTAATGAGAGAATGTTAGTGTAGAGGTAACATGAATTGCTGCAAATAGCAGATATTTAAAGCAATGGTTTAGACATTTAGATATTTGCTGGGGAAATAAGTAGAAGTGTCCTGCTGTATATTAGCATTGAGTGATTCTAAATAACAAATGCTCTCACAGAAATTAAAGTCTGTTTGAAAATGATTGTACAGTAAGAAGCAGTGAATGCACTGGGACAACGGTTTGTTGCAAAATAGTGAGAAATCGACTGAAAAGCAGCAGATAAGAGGGTAGCCCAAAAGCCAAAGCTTTAGCAGGATTGCAAGAATAGATCTCAACGTGAACTAGAATTAACTGACTTGTATTTGCCTACAGTCATAAAGGAATCAAGGTAATGCAGATATAAGGACAAAAGTACTGTGAACTTGATTCTGTACCAGTGAAGTCTTGTGAATGTGATCTCAAAGGACAGAAAATGTAGGGA
>NW_010202492.1:28362-42637 GCF_000695765.1 Mesitornis unicolor
AAGGATATTCAAAGAAGAAGGATCAAAATATCACTGAAAATGACTTAAGAGCATCAGTTGGAAGCATGGGACATCTTTAAAGTCATGTCCCTTTAGGGATCAACCCTATGATATGATAGTCTCTCTTTAAATCTTGGGGTTTTTTTATCTTTCTTTTAACAATAAATAAGTTAAGCTGTCTTCTGCAGGACACAGTTCTTTGTGACTCTGTTGGTACTGTTTTGCAAGCTGGCTGGCTTGGCTGTGCTTGTGTGCTGCTTTTGAGCATAGCCCTACTCTAATGTTAGTTTTCTACAAGAAATGCACTTCCATCCAGCTACAGGCACTGAGTACTTGCCCTGGCTCCTAAACTTGTTCATACCAAGTATCTGCTCCCTGCCCCAAAGCAATCATTTGTCCATTTACGTTTCATAAATTGTATTCCAGTGGCTCATTGCTCTCCCATCTGCACGTTACTGAGGTGACTGCACTATCTGCACGGCAAAAGGCTTCTCAAGCTACACTGACAGTAGCATTAGTTCCCCCTGTGGTTATGTCTTCACAGCTTTCGCTCTCTCAAATATGCTGCTACAGAGTAGATTATTCCCAGGACCGGGTGAATCAGGTGTTAAATTTGAATTAATACTAATTACTTACATTTAAACTCTTTTGTCCCAAGGTACTAATGAACATATTTTTTGTGATTCACTAATAACTTCCCCAAAAAATTAGTCAGTGTCTTTTATGCTGTGATAAAAATCAAGATATTGTTAGATTTGTCTGTTATGATCTTCACTACGTGTTTGAATTTCGCCTCTAATATGAGCTTGTAAGTGCATAAAAACACAGCAATAAACTCAAGAGTATGAAGTTCAGTGTTCATTTAATTTCTCCCTGTTCCTCTCATTAAAAAACAATCAATTGCTACCCACATTTATCTAATGAAAGAGGATACCACAGGGCACAGAATCCAGTTTTAGTCCTGCTTGTTACAGATCACAACCTAAAGCTATCTTTCCGATTAAAATACATTTTTCCCTGTTCTTTCATGTCATCATTTGCTTCTGACTCAGTGTATTGTTCAATGTTTGCAACAGAGTGTGATTAAGGATGGGTAAGTCCAAAAAGATAAAACAAGAACAGGCCTGAACTCTTACCTGAAACTCATCTCATACGGCATATGTTTTTGAAGTCAGGTAAGTGGGTGGAGAATTATTGGAGAAAAACTGAGTTTAAATTTTGGTTCAACAGCTGTTGGCAGAAAAGCTGGTATTAGCAAACGCTCCAAGAAATATCCAGCATGTTGCTATCCACAGTTTACGTACAAGCTTAAACCATCTTGTTTAGACTTGTGGACAATGAAATAAAGTGTTCTGCAGAAGTATGTGAAAGGACTACAGAAATATGGATAGCAAATGGTTCACTGGATGGGGTCCCATCTTTTTCTGAGTCCCCATCAGATTTTATTGGAAGAATTATTTGGTTTTTGGCCTTGAGTACACATTTTAATTGCGTTTTGCAGGACTATGTAATTGAGGGAGAACTAACATGGGCTGGTACCAGGGAAAAAGTCAACAGAGAAATTAGAAATGGGTGTTCATGAGTGGCAGATACAGGTGCATCGCTGATTTTACTGAAACTTCTGATCTCAGTGCTTTTGAACACTTCTTGCTTGAAGAAACAACATGTGTTTGTTAGAAAAGTAATTTGTAAAAACTTCTATGATTTTTTAAATTGTTTTCTTTGTTTTTAATTAGGATCTATTTGTAAATTATGGAAATTTGTGCCATGTGCTGAAGAAGGGAGCTCAGTGTGAGCTCAGCGATATTATTAAACATAAGAGAAAGCCACAGCATATGAAAGCCGCAGCAAAGAAAAACTAAGTAGTTCAGCGAGCAAAAGACCTCTACTTTTTATGGTCTCCAAAAATAATGATTCTAAAATGGTGATTCAGAATTTCAGGGTCAGGAATTCTCCCACCCTTTCCTAAATGGGTATGGTGGGTCAAATCTTCCTGGTAATGCTGTGCTTGTGAAGAAGCAAAAAGGAAAAAAATCCTGCAAGTGATGTGTGAGGCCATGAAGCCTGGGAAAGACCAGCTGGGAGGAGACCCAGTCAGAAAGAAACATGGGCAGAAAGGCCTGGATGATCAATTTGGATCCTTCTGAGCATCCCTGCTCCTGAGTTGGATCTCACTGCTTTCTTACTGGTCTGTCCCATAGCCCCTTGAAGTAGGTCAGTTGTATTTTGTGTTTGCATTGCCTTCAGAGGTGTTTGGATAAGTCTTGCTTTCTAAACCATGTAACAGAAGAGTGATTTCATCCTCTATCCTAGAACATAGACCTGAAAGTTAAAAGTTAATATTCTTCTCACTTCTTGTGCTAGCCCCCCCCGCCCCCCCCAAAAAAAATATACCAACCCAAATAAAAAAAACCCAAAACAACAACAAAATCCCACAGAAATCCCCAAACAGACAACCCCCCCCCAAAAAAAACCCAACCCAAACAAAGAAACCCACCACAAAACCAAAACCCAAGCCAACTCTGGACTGGGGTGTAGGCGAGGGACAGGCAGATTTTTAGTACCAGGCAGGAGGGGGATCAGTGCTAATGAGACCCCTTCAACTCTGGTCTTGACGTTTTGCCACAAGCCCGAGGTTCAAGGGTAGTTGGAGATAATGAACACCCCAGGAAAGGTCTCAGCTGAGAACCCTGTGTGTTACTGATAGCACTGGGGTGGGAGGTAGGCAGAATGCATGACTGAGAAAACAGAAGCCTCACAAAAGTGGCTGGATTATCTTTACACACACAGCCACGTAATCTCTTTTTATCAGATCTGAGAAGAAAGGGAATCCCTCCTGGGCCATTCTCTTTGGGGCTTTTTCTATCAAGCTCTCTCTCTATTATTTTTTTTCTTTTCTCCCCCCCCAAAGAATCAGGCTAGGACTCTGCTCCTTAGACTTTTTCTCTTGATTTCTCTACTCTTCTCCCTTCAGCTCTTGAGAGAGCAGGAGTACAAAAGGATCCAAAGGAGATCACAAGCTTGAAAATACAGAGATTTGCCAGATCCTCAGCTTCTGTAAATCTGAATTTTTCAGTTGATTCCACTGGAGTGGGGTCAATTTATGCTAGCTGTACATTAGACCCATTAGGTTCTGTAGGAGTTTCTGGCATTGAAATCCTGCTTGTGATCCCTTTGGTTTTATTCAAGTTTGCTACGCTTTTACAATGTTAAAATAATGGGGGTGAGGGGATTTAAACTCCTGATAATGTGCTCTGCTGATGCTGTAAGGAAAATATTCTGCTTTCTGAGTCATTTGCCCTGAGCTGACTTTCTTTTTCAATGTTTCAGGGGTTTCCTTCTTTAGCCATAAATTGCATGCAAATTCTTTTTGTGTGTGTGTGCCTGTGTATGACAGTGTGTGTCTGCGAGTGTGAGTGTGTGTCTTTCAGAAGCCAAGCCAAAGCGAGAGGCTGTTCCTTTAAAGCAAAACTGAAAAAAATGCCTTCAGGCATCCTATTACAGTGGAATGAGCCAAGGATGAGGATTTGCAGCTCAGCTATATAAACCCAGCAGAATCTGGCTGATCTGACCAGTTTGCCTTACTGTCAAACGTTTCTGTCTTTCACGCACAAAAATTGGACAACGCAACTTCTCTGAGTTTTGACAGGACGGCAACAAAGTCAGAAGCTGAGAGCTGACTTTCACATCCTATTTATTTCATGGAGACTGCTAACAGCGGGATCTAGTCTCTGTCAGGCTGTAAGGTAAGTCTGCTTCCTTCCTGAATGAAAAAATCAGGAGCTCTTCTCACACACAAGTTTGCGGTGACACAGTGCTCTGTCACAGATACGAGTGTCAGCTTGAATAGACAGGGATCTTGCTAGGGAATATTTTTGAGTTGGAGCATGCCTGTCTGGAGTTTGTCTTTATTGTCCAGTGTAATAGCGATGTAAGAAATGTTGCAATGACATCTGATCCAATGAATGAATGAAGGATGAGTTCATTGAAGGCTGGACATCTACAGAAATATAGACAGAAACGTAACTGTCAGGAAAGGTAGAAAATCACATTTGAGATTTCCTCCTGGCTCCTGAAGTAATAGAAGTGTTTCCCCATCCTCACCTCACGTACCAGACTAAATCCACTTGCAGCTCTTAAACCTCCCAGGTAACTCCTCTTCCTATGCTGTTGTGCCTGACTTGAAAAGTCAGGGCTTTTTCCTTTTTAATTTGCTGTCCGCACACTTATTTGCACTGAAGCCTTTGTCACCTTCCTCCCCGCCCCCACTGGGCTCCAGTTTCTTTCAGCAAACAGGATGGTGAGGGTGGGCTGCACTGGGGAGCAAAAGACAAAGGAAGATTCAACTGGTATCCTGTTACCAGTACTTAAATGGGTGGGCTCTGGAGAGAGGGAGGGTGAAATTCTCCATCTTCGTGGAAAAAACGGAGACACTTGCTTTACAGGGTGTCTTAACTCCCTTGTGCACTGGGATTTTCTGCATGACTGTGTCTGCACTTACCAGTTAAGCTCAAATTGGCTTAAAATAGAGAAGCTGACTGGAAGGAGGTGATCACACTTAGCTTCTTTTAGGAGTTAAACCCACTTACTCAAAACTTTGTGTTAAAGGTGATGACCTTTGCAGAGTTTTCCCTGCCTGATTTGCTCTCTGGCTACCAGCAAATGGAAGGGTTTTTTGCGTTTGTTTTTTTGTTGTTTGGTGGTTTTCTTTTTGTGGGGGGGGGCTGTTATTCTGAACCTCTGAAAAGACTGTATCCTGCTATGCAGGAGAAACGTACCTTCAGATTGAAATGATGGTGACTTCCCCTTGCACAGTGGAGTCATTGTAAAATTAAAAAGCATAATAAATTTATTTATTGAATTTTCCTTCATGAAAAAATAGAAACCAATGAGGTACACACAATTCCATGGACTGGGTAAAAGCCTTATTGTCAAGCTGTTGCGTTTGTTTTTCTCTCCCAGTTTGTTTTTTTTAAAAATCATATTAAGTAATAGGAATTCTTTTTACATCCTGATTAATGTTATATGTGTTTTGTGGTTTATTATGCTGGGTTTGTGCATTTGCCTTTTAAAGCTGTGAAATCTGAAGGGTGCTGGGGTCTGAGGATGAGCAGGACACTGGGGGCTGGTGACAGTCCTTTAAACTCTAGGAAGAGTTGCAGAGAAATGTTATTATGTTTTTTGGGTTTTGTTCTTACTGCTGTTGGGAAATCAGGAGCAAACATTTGATCAAATGAAATTGTTTAGCCAGCAGAAAAGAATCAGTCTGTCTGCAGTTCACCTTTCCTGGCAGTGAATTTGGAAAGTAATTGGAAGAGTTCTCAGGGTGTTCCCAAAGCCTCTCCTTCGCAGCTGCTGCACCTCTGCTCCACTGCTCACGGAGGGTGCAGCTGCACAGGGGCAGAGGAGAGGGATGTGGTCCAGGGGACTGCTTGCCCCCACTGTCACTGACCCTATCACAGTCACTGTCCTCAGCAAATTGCTATTTGTTTCCCATGGTTTTCGCTCATTAGTTTTATCCTCTGGCTCCTTTCAGCCCAGAGAAAATTCTTTGCAAGCTCCAGTCCTTAATCCCAGGACTATAGTTACTTTATCAGTGTTTCCAAAACTGTAGAAGAGCCAAAGGATCCGCTGAAAAGTGTACAGCCTCCAGATTAGAATGTCATGCCTCATTAGGAGAGGAAGCTGATAATGCTGTTGACAAAATCTCATCCAGGTACATTATGGCGATAGGCATATAAAAAGAAACAATGGGATCCAATACTCCCTTCGAAGTAATCATGCTTAATGATGCTAGAATTTAGAGGGAACATCTGTAAACTGAGTGTTCTGCAAAGTTATGAGTAACTGTGTTAATTTGAGATAGTTTATTAATGGAAATATTTTTATTTTTTATTAAATCCAAACTCTTTAAGACTGGATCATTTCTCCTTGGTATTCACTTCAACTTAACTATCGTGTTGCTAGAACAGTGTTCTAAAGATGTTTGAAGTTCAGATCAGGTGGCTCATTTTTCATAATACTGCTTTTTATAAAATGTCTAAAAAAAGCCAAAGACTATTCACATGAAGGTGTTCTGATTTGCTGTAAAGAGACTGTCAAAGTTTGCTCTCGACTATTGTTTCACTTTTTGATAAGAAAATGAGATTAGATGGCAGAGTCTGTGCTTCTTGGGACTTTTTCCTCCCTCTCAAAAGTGAAGCAGAACTGAGGCAAATGTGCATGTGAAAGAGTGACGTTCCTTTGGAGCCAGAGCTTTAACCCTCTCATCCCCTCTGGTAAAACCATTTGAAATACTAGACCTGCTTGTGAAGCTCTCTGCCATTTTCCTCATACAATGCAACAGTACACCCATTCATCTGGCTTTGTAGGGTGTGCTCAGGGGTTTGAGTGGTGCTAAATGGCAGTGAAGTGTACCGGATTGTGTGATAGTTGTGTGGTGTAAGTGGATGTCCCTTACTGGTAAAACTGTAAGGGACAAACAGTGTTCCTTCAGTCAACTGTTTCCATTAGTGAACCCTGGTATCTGTCTGGGTTGAATATTACATTTGGAAGTAAGTGTAAATGCAGAGGGTGGTGTGTGCTTCATTATCAGCTACACATTTATCTGTCCTACCTGTGTGACATATATTGAAAAATGAGAAATTCAGAGTAGTTAAAAATTACTCTAATTTGAAGCCTGTGACTTGATATAGTAGTCCTTGGACATGTGCCACCACAGCCTGCTAAGCTGAAGGTCCACTGGCAGATTTTAAGGTCCAGCGTCTCATAAAGCTTTAGGCTTAGTCATGGAAGATTTATATCACTAGAAAGTTAGAAATCTCAGCTTTCCAATAATAAAATGGCACTTGTTTTAAGCTGTGACAGTTTGAGATATTGGACTTTAAAATTGCGCTCTGATTTACCAACATGCACTTTCTCAGACTTAATTTCTGGTGTGAATTCAACACATCCATCTCAAAAGGCTGATCTCTGTTATAAAATCCAGTGGTTATAAACTACATATTATATTTTGCTACTGTAAAATATAATAGCCACCCATAGTAGTTTTAAGGAAGCTGATATAATATTACAGAAAACTCATTGCTGCTGAAGTAGGAAACTAAGGAAGATAGCAATCAGAGTGAATTAAGTTAACGAGTAAGTATTTCATCATCATGCAGGCTCAGAAATATGGAAAACTAGTGCAAGCAATTGTAGGACTAGCAGCTAGTGAGTTCTGGACAGGAAACAACTTGAGCTCAGAAGCTGAAAAATAATGTACGTGTTCAGATTACTTATAAGCTTATAGGATGTAATTTAATTCATTAAACTCCTTGATATCAAAGTGGACTTGCTGTCCTATTGGTTTTGTGTAGGAGTTTATTAGAAGTTGATGATGTTTTTACTACTGCTACAGCATTTTAAGACTTCATTGTAGTAGAAAGAGTGAATAGACATAGTAAGTGATGCTCTCTGCCACAGATAACTTACAATTGCTGCTACTAGCTGTTCAGAAAAGTTCTTTGCGTAGTGAGGAGAAAAAAGAAGGAAGAAGGCAGTTCTTTAATGAGCAGGATTACCGGAAAGAAGGAAAATGCACAACTCCGAGAGACAATCCTAAACCGTCTCAGTTTCCACCGAGCTCTGGGGTTTATACAAGTGTGAAACTTCCCCTAACTCAGTGCTTACTGTCCACTCGTGCATTCAATGCTCTGTCCAATCTGAGCTGAAGTTAAATGCCTTCCACATGTGGGAAAAGTTAAAAACCGGGCATTCTTCCAGCAAGTGAAAGCTTTCAATGTATGATGTAACTAAACTGTGCAGAATGGACAGCCTGGAGAGGAGGAGCCAGAATGGGATTCTGCCTGACAAGAGATGTCTCTTGATCCAGCAGAAAGTGTTCAGGCTTTGAAAGGAGGAATATAAATAGGGAACTTTCTGCTAAAAGGACAACATTTGAATTACTTAGTGTCTCTTTTTAGCATTCAATGGAATGATATACATGCTTTTATAACTAGATAAATATAATATTTTGCTGGATTTCTGTATGCATCATTTCTCTCTCTCTCTCTCTCTCCTATATAAACTGCATATCCTATTACTGACAAAACAGCAACAAAAACTCTATAGCTTCAGTGAGTGTATCTGGATGTAGACTTTAAGGAATACTAGTTAATATATGTTATATTCCATAAAGTATCCCTTATAAAAAATGTGAGATTTTTCTGCTCAGATTATGGAGTCAATGAGAATAACTTTCCATTTATCTTTTTCTTTGGCTTATGCATGAGTCAATCACCAAAGATAAATTCATCCTGAGTTGATCTCGTTGCAAGAAATTTTCACATCCTTAATTGTCTTGCCACTGTAGTTTCAATTAAACTAAGGTGGGATGTTGCCAAGTTTTCAGAACTTCCAACTAGAGAGTCCCTGTGTGCGAATAGCCTGTGGCATTTTGTATTCTTTGGGTAGCGGAGAAGAACGTTGCCAAGTTTGCATTCAGTCATCCATCACATATTAGCCTACTGGAGGTCCATTCTTCCCTAGCAATAGGGGAGCTCTGCTTCCTACTTAGAAAGATTACTCACACAGAAAGCTCTTTCCCCATAACCAGAACCACACAGGAAAGAGAAAGGAAGCTTTCTTCAACTCATATAAGTGCTCCGTTTCCAAACTCTTAACAAAAATGATATTGTTTCATGCTTAGAAAACATATTCTTTTTAGTAATTGAGTAGAAAGTACAGGGTGGTAGAACAGAAATCTTTAATACAGATTTTTAAAAACAATTGCTTGAATTATAGGCACAACAAAGGTCTATTGTAGTGGTCTGCCTCTTCCCCATGCCAGGCTCTACCATTGACTGTACGTGTACAGATCTTGGCCAAGATACTCAAAGGAGACTGAAATTGGGTGCCTGGGGAAATTCCACTGTAATGATTTTGCTTCAACTAAGTAATTGAGCATTGTCTGCACCTTATCCCAAGATGCAGCAGAACACGATAAACTCATAAATCTAAAATAGCAACTGCTAATTTTCTTACGGAATTAAGATATTAACTGTAATACTGATCTAAACTGTCTCGATTATTCTTTAAATTTATGGTCTTTAACACCTTTCTGGAAGCACAAAGCTAAAAGAAGACGTAAATATCTTCTGAGTATGCATGAAGATCCAACCAGGAGATTGTTTCCCTGTGTGCCCATCAGAAATGGCTAAACAGTTATTTTCACCTTTAAGGAACTCTTGCTGGAAAGGGATATAAAAAAAGATTTATTTCAAAGAAAGGAAACTTTAATTGCCAAGAAATTAAAAGAATTGGATACAGATCTTGTCAATCAGTTTTGGGCCTGTCTCAAAGACAGGATGCAGAATTAGCAGATGGGAGATCCAACTGTGAGCTGAACATGCTGGTGACTGTGGTTTTCTGCCTCTTTGGTTTGGTGAAAAGCCTTTATTTGGACAGGAAAGGTTCACTTTCAGTATGTGTTGTACATTTCAATACAAGATCTTCTTGGTTATCCTCCTTCTTGGCCCGGCATGATCTCATTTTGTCAGAAGTCAGTTTGTTAGGCTTTCAAAAGTAGCTCAGTGTCCACTTTGCACTGGCTCTTTGTTTTTATTAGTTCTTTTGGAAAGCCAGCCTCTTTTGGATATGCTGAATCCTCCTAAATAGTTTCTCTGTGCTGTGTGACAAAAGTCTATGCCAAGAAAGATATAAAGGTAGCCTGTGATGTGTAGGCAATCCATTCCTCTTAGTGAGACACAGTGTAATGCATATTTTTCCTTTACTTGTGGCTTGTACTTCCCTTCTGCATTGCTTGTACAACAGTAATTCAAGTCTGACTCAGAATGAATGCTGCACACTGTAGACACAAGTCAAATGAGAACAGGATGCGTATTAAGGGAAAGGTCTCAGATCATTTTTCTTATTGAAGTATTTTGGCAATGTAAATAGTTTCCAGGAAAAAATGCTGGCATTTCCCATGGTGAGCACTCCTTATGAATGTCCTATCTATTTTTCCACTTTGGTGGCCAAGTGAAGTGTTTACAGGAGGATTTACCATCTACAAGCCAGGAAATTCATATTTCTGCTGCCAAGTGTTAATTATGATGTAGACTTATATACACTTTACAGGTTAGCATGTCAGTCCCAGAGATCCAGCACTACAAGTGCTGCAGTTGCAGGTTTGATGGAAAGAATGTAGGATCTAGAGAGAGCACCGTTCTCAAATGCATTAGACATTAATCGTACTTTATTTGCCATTCTCAGGCGGTTACTTTGTATACTGTTTATTTGCCTTAGTAGTAATACACTGGGTTTTGACAGGGTTACTGGCAGAAGCAACAATTATGGTTTACTACCAGCCAGCCACGTATGCCCATGCATGCTTTCCCCATTACTGAACGTGGTCCCTAGACTCTGCATCTCTGTGTCACTGCCCCATCTGCCTTTGCAGAAGCCTCATGCATCTGGTATTGTAATCTCATGTCAGTGCTGAGGAAGGTCATTTTGGACACAGAGTTTATTTGCTTTTGTGTGTTTGGGAACCCTCTAGATTTGGATGTGATTACATTTCCATACATATAAAACAGACACTTGATGTAAGAAAACTGTAATTCCTATAAGTAGAAATATGCCCTATATGTCCTATAATCCTATATCCTATGAATATGCCCTATTGTACTAACTGAAAGAGGGCCTTAGTAACATAGTAAATAAAAATTGAGTCTACAGTGTCTAACTTCAGTGGTTTCACCTGGGGAGAGAGCTTTTTTTGCTAACAAGAGCAATTATTATTTCACTTTGATATGGGGTGTTGAATATGCATGCAGTATATTCGCTTGACATTGTCTTAATTATATAGTAGAGAAATTTATTTTTGCAGAGGATGCCTTGGCCTGATGGGGTGTGGGTTGTGCTCATATAGGTCGAGAGTATTGCTTATGGATTAATATGGGGATAAAACCAGTCTGACAGTGGTAATTAGAATCCACCGAGCATTTGTCATGCACAGAGTGGCACTTCATTGTCTGCATTATTCCTTGTCCACCTCGCTTCAGCTTGCATTTCTGAGGGCATGGTTTTCTCCTATGCAGACTTCAGAGGCTGCCAGCCAAATTCTCATGTGACACAATTGCATTGATTTCACTGGAGATCTGTTGCAGGATAATTGAGCTCCACATCCCTTCTTTTATTCCACAGCTCAAATTGCTGTCAGCTAAGACTTTAGCACCGACAGGTCTCAAGTCGCTGTGGGTTAAGAGAACGAGGTCAGAGCATTGTTGGTGGAGGTCTCCCAAGTCTCCCCTTAGTGTAACAGTGCCCAATTTGTTGACATTTGAAACAGCAGCACAGATTTTTGTCCGAGTTCAGTCACCATTGCAACTAATCACTTGCTCAGGGCTGTGTATGTGGCTGTATTTTCCATTACATTACATAAGTGCTTCTGCTTTACATCAGAGCATTGAGGAGCATCCTCAGACTGGACTGTTTTAGAAACAGTCTCCTCTCTTTTTTCCAAGTGCCTTGCACTCAATTTGTTTCATATTTAGTGAATCTAATTTGTGTTTTATTTTGTCTTGCCAAGCCGAGGTTGATTTCACTCTATCTTCACTCTTCATTATATATTTTGTTCTATGAAGAGTTGGCTACCCTAGGTTGCCAAAGATGCAAATTCTTGATGCTACCACATCTGACAGAACTAGGCCAAGCAGATACCTAGCCTGGGGGCTATTACTGGAAGTCAGTTTTCAAGGAAGTCCTTTCTGTGGTTTCATGAGTTAAAAAAAGTGCACGTTTCTGCAGATTTCAGATGTTAGTACCAAGGACAGAGGAGCTCTGGCAGGGAGGAGAAGCCGCCCAAGTAAACTAATAATTGTTTTAAAAACAAAGAATTATCTGGGGAAGGATTAGTCATATGTTTTCCCAGCTTCTTTTAAGACGACCGAAGTCTGCTAATGAGAGAAGGGAAGTAACAGTGTTTCTGATTGTCAAGAACAGTATGGGCTTTTATGACTGAGTTCTGAGATGTTTTCAGATACGTCATTTTCATTACTTGAATAAGTGTACGGTTAAATCAAAGCAAAATTACAAACGGTGTGCAAATAACCACAATGAATTCTGAAAGTGTCCTGCTGCCTGGTGACCAATGTCACCAGGAGCAATTCATGCTTCTTAAACACTTCTCATTATTCCAGACCAATACACATGTAAATTATTTGTGCTTTTAGTTACAGAAATTGAAACAGAAGGATTCCACATCACTTGCCTCTGTATGTGACATTCCTTCAGCTAAAATAACTTTAAATACAGAAAAGTGTGATTCTGGGTGTATGGAGTAGAATTCTGGCTAACATCTTCTTTCTGACTCCCAGAGGAAATATAAGAAACAGTTGCATCAGAGGTGCTGTACAAAGCAATGTTGTCTCAGTGCACTTAATCTATTCACTTGTTTACTATGTATTTCTTTAATATGTCAATGGTTCATGGCTTTTGTAAGTGCAAAGATCCTATTTTCTACTGCATAGTTTTCATCAATATTTTTTGTAAGTTTGATAGTTCGGCATCTGCTTTTTATAACAGAACACCTATTTATTCACCTATTCATATTCTATTCATCAACAGTATCAATGATTCATTTCCTGCTTCTCATTATCTGTAGAAAAGCTGGTGTTTGATACCTCAGTTGTGAATTCTGGGGAAAAATGAGACTGTTCAGAGTTGGCTGCTGCTTTGTTCTTCAGAAACTCTTGCTGAGCGTGAAAGGAGTGGGAAGAAAATGCAGAAGTCCTGAATTTTTGCTCTTCCCATCTCATTACAAAACCATCTAGAAGTCTGTGAAATGGGCTGTGGAAAACCTATAGGTGGTTTTGGAAGAAATACTGTGGAGAAGGGTCTGGAAATGAAGCAGAGCTTTGTGTGTAGAATGAACGTAAGTTGCGGTGATTCATGCAAGAAAGCACACAAACCTCATAGTTTGAAACTGCATCAGCAAAGCCCTCAAAATAATTCAAAGTGAAGTCTCTAGTGTCTACCCAGAAAATAATGAGCTCCTGACAAAGTGTAACTTGGCAAAGAAACTTTCCAAAGACAAGTTTAGAAAACCGTAGATCTTTTCCAGCTCTGTGTCTTTGCTATGATGAAGAAAAAGCCAAGCGAGCAAGCAAATGCTTTTGCTATTAGGAAAGGCTTTATTAAAAGGTACAGTACATACTTAGAAGGCAAGAGTGATTTCTGCTGTGAGATTATGCGCAAAAGTTGCTTTTGCTGTGAAAGATGATTTTTATATTGTAAAAGGTATTAATCTAGGCCTCAGTGTCTAGGCAGCTCTCTTATGGACCTGATTCAATTCCACACTTAACAACCCATTGCTCCACATATATCTTCAGGAACTAATGGATAAAATTCACTTTTGTGCTATAAATGCAAATGGGGGTTTCAGTAGAAACCTAAGCAAAAGGAAGGTGTGAACATATCCCTTCTGCTTTCCGTGGAGTCCTCCTGAGATGACCCAGTTCTATAGTTTTGCTTCTGTTTTTAGAACAGTGACAGTTTTTCTGAATCCATTGCCTTTGCTGCTCACTTCACTGATGTGTCCTGCTGTTTCTAATCCACAGTTTTTCTCTAGGCTTTTTTCTTCCAGCTCTGAAAACTATAGTAATACAGAGATTGTTTTGCAGATGGGAGGAAAAAAAGTATTAAGCAGATGCACAGTACTGTCTTTTTTTCTCTCTCAAGTTTGTAGCAAATTGCTCTACTTGGCTGATTGCTGTGCACCCTGCCATGAGTCTGAATGCAGCTCAAAGCACCCCACTGACCTGCTTGTTTTGTTTCTCTTTTCTGAGCTCCCATTTCGAGAAACCAATGCTCAAGTGTCTGAGCTCGTAACAAAAAAACAAGCACCAAGGACAGACTGAATTCCCTGTTAACTTATGCCTCATCTGTCATTGGGAGCTAGACCAGATGGGGTTGGTGCTAGTTTTCCCATAGTTCTCTGTTCTGTTTCTCTTTTTTTAGTTTATTTGTAACACATTTGAATAATCTGCCCTGTAAAATAACTAGCTTGTTTCATGTGGCTTCTGTAAAAATCCTTCTGTGTTTGAGCTGGATGTAGTATTCTTTATTTCCCGTCTGAAAGCATGAATCACTCCGGTTTTGTAACAGCAGAAGTTGCTACACAGTGGTAGATACTACTTATCATGGAGGAAGATTTGTATCTCTGTATATGAATGATTCCTCTGATTTCATAAAACGTCTGGAGACTGTTTTAGTTTATATACATATATATATA
>NW_010202493.1:0-15695 GCF_000695765.1 Mesitornis unicolor
GGGGCGAGGTGGTTGCGGGGAGGCAGGAAGCCCGCTATCACCTCCCCAGCATCTTCCTAACAGCCGAATGGCTCCGTGCTTCCCACGGTGTGTTGAGAGGGGTGCCCAGGAGCCTGGAAGTGCTGGAGCCGGGTTGTGCCGCCTCCTCCTGTGACAGCTCGGGCCGCAGAGGCAGCCGGACACGGGCGAGGAGTGGCCTTCCGCAAGCACCAGGGTGGTGATGGGGTGTCCCTTTCCTCACCATTCTGCTGCTCCATCTCCCTGTTGCAGACTCAGTGACACCCGAACGGGACCCCCAGATGGTGACCCCCCTCGGTGGTCCCCGAAGCTGCGGGAGGTACGCGCCGTGGGGCACAGCAGGAGGAGTCTGGTTTGCAGGGCTGACATGGTCTGGATTGGATCAGTGCTGCTGGGCGCCGCTCTCACCTGAGGTGGCTTTCCCCATCCATGGAACCCTGGGCAGGGCAAGGCTGCACAGCAAAAGAGGGGTGTAGAGCAGGGAGCTCCACCGCTGCCCCCCAGGTCACCTTGGCGTGCTTACTGGTGACGATGTTCTCCGTGGTAGTCCAGTATCGTGGCAGTTGCCATCACAGATTGTGGCCGATTGAGCTGAAAGAACAAACAGTAATGCACTTGTCTTCTGGCTTGGGGCTTTGTTTGGGTTTTTTTCCTCATTTTGCTGTTTTAGAGCAATTTAGATGAGTTTTCCTTCTTGTCAGCATCAGGACTGGTAGAGAAACTTGCTTCTGGGGAAGAGCGATTTTAAACATTCACATCTTTCTCTTCTCTCACGATGACCCGTGAGCTGCGTGGCACCTTCCACCTTCCTGTGCCTCAGTTTCCCCATGTCTACAAGGGAAGGGTGGCAGAGAGAAGAGCTGGTTTGCACCGGGGTGGGCTGGGATGTATGTTCTCATGCACGAGAGCCTTGCCTGGCACAAGACCACCTTGAGGGCAAAAGCGGTCCTGGCTCAGGCCCATGGAAGGCTGAGCCTGTGGTCCTGTCTCTGGCTGGGGGCAGGTGCTGAGGGCAGGGGGGCTCTGGTGCTACCTCTGTGCTGGGCAGGATGATTCCCTCTGCTTAGCAGCCCTCTGTACTCATCCATGCCCCTGTGTGAGCTGCTGGCATCCATGTCATCCTGCAGCGAGTTCATGCCACACCTGAGCAGCAAACACAAAACCAGCTTTTATTTCCTTATTTTAATTTTTTTTTACAAAGGGACTGCTCCGAGTGACATTGAGCACCAGTGAGCTGAGCCTGCAGCCTCCTGCTCCAACTGCTGCTCACTGAGGACCTGCCACCGTGCTCACCCCCCCACGATGCTGAACTTTCCCTTGCGTTTGCTGACACATTGTCTGCCTCTTTCCTTGCTGCCGGAGCAGCAAGAACAAGCTGGCGCTCGTGTCTGTAAACAGCTGCAGGCTGGAGCTGGGGTGTGACGGTGCAGGGCTGCGGTGGGGTGGGGAGCGGGCTCTGGGGGCTGCATGCACGCTGGCAGAGGTCCATTTCCAGTAGCATGGCTGCTCTCCTGGTTTGGCAGTTCAGCGTACCTGCTGGATTGGCATGGCAACAGTCACCATCGTGCTGCAGCATCCCTTCGAAGCCCCAACTTCAGCATCATTGCTCTGGGATCCACCTGTGAAGGTGGCATGGGGTGCTGCTGCTGGGGTGCTCCAGCATGGGGAGCACCGAGCCACTGGTGCCCCACCGTCGGAGCATGTCTGCCTCTTCCCAGGGCTTCAGCACCACTGGCACCAAGGGTTGCCCCTGCAGCAGCCCCAGCTGTTGCAACTTGTCCAAGTGTGAAGTCCGTGATCCCATCCTAAGGGCCAATGCTGCTGGCTGTCAGCAGCTGACTCGGCTTCCCCAATGGCTTTCCCAATGCAGAGGAATTGAGATGGGTTGTTAAAGAAGGGCCCGTGGAGCAGATGCAAAATTGCATCCTTTTTGTACAGTGACAGATGGGGGTAGCACACTGGGGATGTGACTGGAATGGTCTCAGGTTTGGTCCTGCTCTCTGCAAGCCAAGGAGCAGGGTGGCAGAGAAGGGAAGAGGTACCACCCAATGTGTTAGGGTGGACAGGGACCCATTGGCCCCAAGCTTCCTGAGGCAGAAGGGTGGCCTGATGCATGCGGTGAACAGCGGTGTGCTTGTAGCGAGCTCTGGAACTCATTTCTGCCTTGAAGTAAGCCAGGTCAAGCTTTAAACTGAAACCTAAAAGCATAAAGCCCAGCTTAGCACAGAAGTCCCCAAGCAGGAAGCAGTCGGGAGGTAAGACGCTGTTTGCACCAACCGCCTTCATGTTTTGCTTCACTGCCTGAGCCCATGGGAGCTGACCTGCATGCCAGGAGCGAGGGAGAAGCAGGACTCTGGGACTTGCCCACAGGTCTGCAGAGCTGGGATTTTGCCTCTGGTCACAGCCCTATGATCTCAGGAAGGTGCTTCCATGATTTGCTTGGCAGCTGCTCCCTGGCACTGAAGGACAATGCCTCAAGTCCTCAGCTCTGCCTTAGCACCGGTGCCTCCCCCCTCCTGCCAAAATCAGCAGCATCTCTCCTGATTCGTACCTGTGAGTTCAGTGTCATTTGCCAGGGCAGCTGCAGCCCACAGGCACCACGTTTCTGTAGTGAAGAAGTGTTTATATAATGATCAAGTTGGCTGCTGCCTTGAGGAGCCTCCAGCCTGGCTGGAACAAGGCTCAGAGGAGCTGGGGAGTCTTCTACTGAATGAGCCCCTCACCATTGCCAGGGCCTGCTCCCATCTCTCCTGCCATGGGGCAGAAAGCAGCCCGAATCTCACAAGGCTGAGATGCTTTTCAATGTCACTGTGCCCTCCCAGGGTTCAGCTGTGGCACCACTGGGTGATGTCTTGGAGCCTGTAATGGGAGGACAGGGATGAGCTGGTGTCATGGGGCCTTGTGCTTCCTGGGCGAGCAGGGCTTCTTTGAATGCACTCCCTTCCATCCAGCGCTCATCCACAGCACCGGTGCTGTTGGGTTGCTTTGGCTTTGAAATTAGGGGATGGGGACATGGACCCACAACAGCCAGGGAGAAACACGTGGGAATGTGGAAGGAAACGTGGCACCATCCATCCTTATGGAGCTCAGGGAAGTGGTGGCCTCGGGCGCTGCAGGCTGGAAGATGCCCTGGGTTGTTGAAGGACACATCTTTATCCAATTGATCCAGCCTTCCTAAAACAGAGTCTTTCTTCTTTCGTGGCTCCTGCTGGGAGCCTGTTCAGATCCTTGCTGCTTGGAGAGCTGGAAATCTTTGATCTGACTGAATGTGATCTCTGGGCAGTGTGGTGGCAGTGCCATCCTTTGGGTTTAGCAGTGCTTTCCCTTCTGTCATTTTCCCTTGGGTGCTTGTGAGGGATGGCTCTCCTCTGCAGCAGGGAGAGGGATGTCTCTTCACAGGCTCTGCTCATCTCCTGCTCCAACCTGTTCTGGTGGGAGTTGTCCTTTCCTGAAAATGAAGGTGGGCTGGGGGAGACCCTCCATGCACCACGACAGAGGCTTCTCCTGCAGCCAGGACAGAGACACGGTGGCCAGGAGCCGCCTTTGAGGGCCTGGCAGCCAGCAAGCCCCTTCAACCCACTCAAAGTGATGATCAAAACCCCAAGGCTGGATGTGAGATGGCAGAGGAGCCTCAAACGTGGCACAGCCACAGCTGGACCCAGGGAACACAATTAAGTCCAGTTTAAATTTGTGCACAGCACAGCGAGTGCTTGCTCCCGTTCACAGATGGGCCTTTTCTTCCCCGAGGGTGCACAGATCCTCAGTGGTGTAAAAGCCAGCATGTCTCTCCCTAGTCAAACATTGTGGTTTAAACCTGCTGGATTTAAAGAGACCTGAGGCTCTGGTCTTGGGTCATGGAGGTTTTTGGTGGTGGAGCTGCATCCCCCTTAGACAATGGGTCCCTGCACAGCCCCATCCTGTTGTAACCTGCAGACAGATAGTCCAATCCATGCCTGGCCCAATCCATCCCTGCGGGCACAGCCTGAGCACGCAGGGCTGGTGCCCAGTGACGTTGGGAACACTTCTGAGCTCCCTCGCCATTCCCTGTCTCTTTTAAATTAATCAGGAGCTGGCCTCAGCAGCCAGTCAATAGTGAGATTTATCTCTTAAATAGCATTATTGATTGCCTGGAAAGCCTGGTTTTGTATTGATAGATACGTACACGCACAGACAAGCCCCGTGCCGGGTCCCGCTGGTGAAAGGCACAGTGTAACGTGCAGAGATGGCTTGCCACAGGTGAGGACGTGTGTGTAGGGACGTGTGTGTGTCCATGTGAGGGAGATGCAACTCCCCAGCGGACAGCACTGCAAGGCACCCCAGGGTGTCTGGGTACGAACCCTTTCACATCTGTCCTGCATCGTTGTGCTGCCTTGACCACTCTGGAGCTTCTGCCCCTTTCTTTGTAACATGCAAAGACCTCTCTGCCCGCTTGCATTGCCTCTTCATTTGCAGGTAGGATGCTGCATCCTTCCTCAGGAGATGTGCAGGTGTCTGCCCGCAAATTGCATGGTCTCCTCCACTGACCCTGCAGGGATTCTTCACACAGGAGACATGGGATAGATGTGTCAAACAAAGTCTGCTGTAGCCGTGCCCAGAGGGGCTGGTTGGAGAGGAGGATGGATGAGACGGGTTGGCCCCATCCTTCCAGGGAGGGTTTTTTGTGCTACTCCCCGTGCTGGCAGCGCAGGCTGCGAGCCAACGCGTGCGGGAAACGCGGTGGGACCTGGCTTGGCTCCAAGCAGGTGGAGCCGTGGGAGCGTGACAGAGGAGACGGCGCTGCCGTGTCTGCTTGGGGAAAGGCAGAGTGCGCCGCTGCTCTCGGGCTGTCCCCCTCCAGGTAACGGGGAGTGGGCACAGAAGGGCTCCTGTGGGCTGTGGGGGCTTCGTCTCCGGAGGGCTCAGCGTGGCTCCTGTCCCCCGGAGGTGGCAGGGAGCTTGCAGCAGCCGTGGCACTCGCTCAAGGTCCCCGTTGCCTGGCTGCCTGCACTGCGCACGCCTTGGTAGCGCAGGCAGCGCGGCGTGGAGGCAGCCCCTGATGCGGTGGGGGGCGGTAGCTCTGTAGGAGAGGGGCCGGGGACTGGAGCTGAGTGTGAACCAAGCTTGCTGTCCTCTTAATTTCGGGCAGCGCTGCTAGACCTCACATCGAAGGAGCACCGTGTGCCGGGAGCCTGGCTGCTCTGTTCTCCAGGGTCGTGGAGCACAGCCAAGGTGCAGTGATGCTCGTGAGAGGAATCACAAAACCTCTCGCCAGGTTTCCCATCGCAAAGTTCAGGCTGTGGCCGTTTTGCGTTGGTACTGCAGAGCCCAGCTCTGCCCTGCAGCCGCCACAGCCGCCAGCCTTGTGTCCCTCACCACATGTGCTAACACGCTCGCTCCGCGTGGTGTGACAGTCTGGTGTCTCATACCTGGCATCCAGTCTTGCTTGAGACCAGGCTGCCTGGTGCTCTGCTCTCTCCTGGGGTTAGCTATGGCTGAGGAAAGAAACAGCTGCATTGGCACGGACAATCCATAGGGTTGGATCACCAAACCCCAGCGGATCAGGGCTTGGAGAACCTGTGCGTGTGTGTGGCACTGTTTAGTTAATGAACAGGCAGGGTAAGTTCTGGGGTGTCGTGATGCCTATGCATACATGCATGTGTATATGTGTATATGTATTTGTAGCACTATAGCATCTTGCTACTGTTTGAACCCCGTAAGCGTTTTTCCAGACAATGCCTGCCCGCAGCAAGCGCCTGATCTTAGCAAGCCAATCTATGCAGGGATCTCGGGAAAGAACAGTTGGGGTTTTATGAAGCTGGCATAATTTACAGCTAAAATAGCACACCAGAAATATGTCCAATCCAATCTCCTTTGTAATCTTGTTTTCATTTAAGCCTCCAGGGTGGTGATGGGGGGAGTGAGGAAAGCGAACTGCGAAGGGAGTTTATTGTCCATGCCAGGGAGATTTGAGTGATGCTCTGTACCAAGTGACCTCAGTTTGCAGAGGTTAAAGCTGGCTGTGGTGCTCCCCAGCTTGAAGAGGTGTCTCCTGCCTGCACTGTGGGCCTTGGATGCAAATCCTTTTGCAGATGGCTCCATGGTGTGCTCAGGACCATCCATGCCCAGTGAAAGAGTGATGGCGATGCACCAGTGATCATCGTGTTTGTATTGGCCTGGCCCGCTCACCAGGAAAAGGAATGAAATTATCTCGCTGCCGCTGCCTTTGCAGGCTGCATTTCTCTTTAGTTTTCAAACCACATATTGTCCCAGATCTCCTGCCAATAGCAGGGAGCGAACTGATAATGCAGCTGCTATTAATAAAGCAGTGTTGTTACGTATTCATATCAATCAGACTTCTAATTCCACAATATTTAAAGGAAAAAAAGAGAAAAGACAGTGCTTCACCGGAGCGATGGAGGAAGGTGTCAGGTGGGATGATGTTGGAGATGTATTTCACCAGCGTTGGCAGAACCTGCTCCCCTCACGTTTCTTCTCTTGGGGATTCCCGTGCTGAGGTGACGCTGGAGTCCTCGTCCTCCTCCTCCTCAGCCTTCCTCCTCCCTGGCAGTGCCCAGCTGAAAGGTGAGATCCCAAAGGCAGTTGCAGGATCCCCGGAATGTTGTCACCGCGGGGAAATGAGAGTGGTGCGAGACGGGGGAGCTCCGAATTCAGGCGGGTGGGTTGGCAGGAACGGCTCTTCTCCATTTTACATAGAAAATTTCACATATTATGTAAATTAAAAGGCAAAGTATGGAAAATCTGGGTTTAAATCTGGAGTGTATATATGTTTGTGCAGCCATTAGAGAGGAAAGTATACCACAGAATCTTGGCCAATGGGTAAATATACTTACGCTGCCATTCCTGCCTTTAAAATACTCTTTTTATCATTGCTACAGTATATAAAAAAAATATACTGTCTCCAAAACTGTAGCAGCACTTTATGGTAAGCTGTATATTGGAAGAAATATCTAATTATTCATGGAGTATTACGGAGGTGTTGGTAAATGACTTCACCATTAAGGCCTCACTGAGACTTGCCCGTAAAGCAAAACCCTCTCTCTTGCTTCGTAACGATTGAATTTGATCTCCAGATTTGGCCAAATAAATCCTGCCAGGATGAGCATGTTTCCAGGCTGGAAGCTTGCCCTTACCCTCTGGCCGGGAACGTTTTGAAACACAGCCGCAGGATCTGAGTCCTCGGACAAGCCCCGCAGTCCCCAAGCCTTTCCTGGCTCTCTGGTCCCCAGCGTGCATTGGAGCTGCTCCCGTCCCACCTCTGCCTCCTCCAGCTCCCGGTGCTCACCAGGGGAAGGGATCATGGTTGTTCCACCAGATTCCCAGCGCTGGCAGCCCCGGGAAGCGGGCTGGCATCGAGCGCTCCCGACAGCGGCTTTCGGTCGCTGCAGCAAACAGTTTCCAAGCAACTCGGAGGCTGTTGGTCTAAAAGGACTCTCGGTAGAGTCTTGTCATATTAATTGAAGTTATTAAAAGGAGCAAGGCTAAAAAGGATGTGGGAAGGGCAGCGGGTGTGGTGGAGCTGATATCCTTCTGCCATCACTCATATCCTAAGTGCTTTAACAAACCTGGAGGCATGTCTTGGCTGAAATGCCTATAGAGCCTATAGCGCTGGGCAGGACTGCAGGCAGCTCTGGTGCCCAGGATGCAAAAGATGTGGTTCTTGCACCAAAAAACTTGCATCTCAGGCCTCCATCTGGCTTTGTGACCTCCCTTTGTGACCTCCCTTGCATTCTGCGCGTGCTTCCATCCCTGTCTGCCGCCACCTTAGAGCATCCATCCACTTCTCTTCATTTTTGTTGTTGCTTGCTCCCATTGACTGGGCTACAGTGCGGGGGCTTGCTTGTGGCAAGACCATGGACTGGTCAATGCTGAGAAATACTGGAGAGAGCAGTGGGAAGGCATTGCCTGAAGGCACTTGAAGCTATGTGTCCCTCCACAGGGAGCAGTTTGGAGGTTGCTCCCTCCGTTCCTTTACAAGCAAGAGCTGGAAATGCTTTTGCTTGTAATGCAGAGGGATGTGCCTCCCATCTGCTGGGATTGGACCCAGGTCTTTCTGAGGAAGACTTGAGATGGTGTCTGGGCGGTGTCTACCAGAGCTTGCTGCTCTCCTGCCCTGTGCAAGCTTCTCCCATTCTATGGGGAAACTGAGATTCCAGTGCTGAGCTCTGGCCAGGGACCGGGAGTGATCTTTTGGCTCTTTGTCATATGAGTGATGGGTGTCTTGAAGTGGGCTGGCAGCAAAAATCCCCAAACATCTCCAGAGGACCATGAAAGTGCCTGGAAAAGTTCATATATAGCCAAGGGAGATCTTGCTGCCTGGATGCTTGAGCTGTTTTTCCTGAGGGCAGTGAAAATACAGGCTGCAGCTTGTTGACCTGGGGACATGGGTGGTGTGTGGGCAGCTGAGGGGTTTGGCTGTCTCCAGAAAGCCCCTGTAGCACTGCTGTATGTTCCTAGGAGGAGGCACAACAGGATCTCTGCCTTCATCTGTCAGCAAAAGCATGGTGAGGAGAGCCAGGATGCTTCCCTGTGACCAGCAGCATCAGTAGGGCCCCTTCCAGCTCCTCTGAGCTCCCAGGAGCCTGAGTTTGAGGGAGCAGAGACCCCTTGGCCATCACCAGGGTGTGAGCACCAATCCCCAAAGCTAAGCTCTTTCTTTGGCAGAGTGAGTGTGTGTGGCTGGGAGGTGACAGCCAGCTGGGAACAAGTCTGCCTTGTCTCCGATCCCACCAGACAGACCTGCACACTCCTCCAGAAGCCATCTCTGGTGTGAAGCCACACAGTGCCGGCATGCTGGAACAGCATCCTTTTGTCACAGCACCGGCAATGCCACAAGTGGATCTGCTGTACCAGTCCCGCTGGGTGGCACGTCCAGCAAGCCCCTTGCTGCCCCAACAGAGCACAAGATGCTTGAATTTGGGAAAGAGTTAGAGCTAATTGAGAGAAGGCAGGAGCTATGTTGGAGGCAAGTGGGATTTACTGGTGTCACAGGGCATCTGCAAAATGCCCACGCTGTTTGCTGTGGTTATACAGAAGGCACCTGGCTTTTCTCACCTTGTCCACAAATTTAGCTTCGTTATGAGCAAACACTGGCATTGCAGGAGTGCCGAGAGGTCAAACAGACTTTCTGTGGTGGAGGAGACCTGCCTGAGGGCAATGCAGGGCCTTGCAGAGCAGCTGGGGGTGTGAGATCCATCTCTCCCTGGGTGTGGGAAGAAAATCCTGGATTCTGGAAAATTCAGATTCAGTCGGAGGGATCACCTACCTCCTGGGCAAGAGGTGCCACTGGTCTATGTGTGGCACCAGCTACGTGTGAGATGGCTGCACCAGGCTGTGCTGGAAAGGTGCCCAAAGAGGGGCTGTGACAAGAGATTTTGCAAAGTCCACGAAGTGGAAGTTCCCACCTGCTCTGGAGCACCAGAGGAGATGCTTCACTATCTCTGGCTGTACGATGCTGGCAGTGGGAGGGGGTCACCAGTGCTGCCCATGGAGACACTCACCCTGGGGACTTGGTTCTGCCGCTGGCCGTGGGGGACGATGCTGGGCTGTCAGACTGGCGTGGCAGTGCCATAAATCTGCCTGGCATTGGTGTGTGGGGACGATGCAAAAAGCTTTCCTGCTGACTTACGGCTCCTCTGCTCCATGGGGATAGGAAATAGCATGGTGCAGCTGGCTCTGCCGGCATTTACTGCGTCACGAGTTGTCCTTCCTCCCCGTGCAACGTCAGTGGGACTCAGTGAGTGATACCTCCAGGCAGGCGAGCATGGCAGGGCAGGGACCCATATGAGGGTCTGATGGCTCTAGTGAGAAGTGGTTGTCCCCACTCAGGGATGCTGCGTGGTTATGGCACTGCAGTATCATATCGGCTGTCCCTGTTAGATCCACCCTGCACCGGGGAAAATGTGGTGGCCCGGTGTGAAACTGTGCCACCTGAGCTGCCTGATAGCCCTTGTCTCATGTGCATCACCCTCCATCCTTACAAATTAGCACCTGAGTCTTCCAAAACTGCTTCCTCTCGAGCCAGTAACACCAGGCCCTGGGGACACAGGGCAGTCCCTGCCTATTGGATCAAGATTCAGGGGTCCCCTGTTAGCCCTCCCCTATGCAGCCAAGCCTCAAGGTGGCCAAGTGCCTTCTCCTTCTGTGCCTGTTTCCTCATTCTTCCAAAGAAAAGGGTAGTAATGGCTCTGAAGTGCTTTGGGAGGAGAGGGAAATGCCAGGTGCCATCTCCATCCCTGGTGTGATGGTCAGTGGGCCGAGGTGGCCTCCTAAAGCCCCTCTGCCTCTCCGCACCTCAGTGCTTTGAAGAGACACGATGCAGCTCTTGGCTAAACAAATTTTTGTTCTCTATGGCTCTTTTCTTTCCTATTCAGCATTCAGGGAGCATCATTTTAGTAACCAAGATATTTGCATAATCTGTATTTTGTGGTAATTGCTCCCTTTCAGAAGATATGATTATCATCCCATCAGTTTTTTGGGAGCCTGTGCTATCTTTGAGGACAGGTGAGGAGGTAGTTCTCAAAAAGGGGGCCACTGGGCTGCTGCCCTGTGGCTCTGGTGATGCCTCGGGGGAGCCCTTTGCCCATGAGCTTCTGCACCTTCAGTGATCTCCTGCTTCAGGTCCCTTCCTCACCCCATGCCTCAGTTTCCCCTGTGCCCCAGAGCCTCTGAGATGGGAGGGAATATGCCTCCATGCAGCAGGACATGGTGTCTCCATCTCTGCAGGTGCTGCCTTCCCAGGGCTGTTTGCTCTCTCCCTGATGCCGTGGCATGGAAAAGCACCCACAGGGAAGCTGCTGGAGCAGTGGAGCTGGGTGGGAGTTGTGGAGCTGTCACCCAGCCATGGGAGATACCCACTTCATGGGGGCACTCTGGCTTTCTGACCCATGTCCCCATAGCACAGCACCTCGGGGAGCAGGGGTGGTCCCGGGGATGAGCGGTGGCCAGTGGGTGCCATGCCCGCTTGCCGCCCTCGCCCGCCCGGCAGCGTGACTCGCTCCTGAGTGGCATCTCCCACACGGCAGCGTTTCCAAGAGACCGAGGAGATGTCTCTGAACAGCAGCGGCTGACTGGGGAGCCCAGGTACTTGTCCCCAAAGGTTGGATAGGGTGTGCATGTTCTCCCCCCAGCCAAGGAGAGCTGGGAAGTGTTGGCTAGGGGGCAGGACCCCCACGCCTGGGATGGCAAAATGGGCAGCCTGTGTTGGAGAGGAAAGCAGCAAAGTCTGTGTTGTCTTGTCACGAAGCCCTCGTGTGCTGTCCCCAGGTCCTAGGAATCCTGTGGGTCTGGGACAGGCAGCGATGCCAAAACCAGCCTGGCCTGTGGTGCAGAGGTTAAACCATCCCTGCGCTCTCTGACTGCAAGAGGAAAAACAGCTCGTCCTCTTCCAGGCGCACAGGCGGTGTCGGTGCTGCCTGACCTGACTGCTAAGCAGGGGCTGAGGTTTCTCGCAGTCCCTCCATCCTTCTCCAGGCAGAAACAGGGGGCGTCTGTCCCTGCTCCCCTGCGCCGGCATCACTCCGGTCGCAGCTCTGCCCTGCAAACTCAGCTCCAATTTGTGCTTGCTCTACCATCTGGGCCTTGCTTCTGCACTGCCATCAGCCAGGCAGTGAAGGCTGCCCCTGCCCCGATGATCTCCCTGGCTGCATGAAGTCTTGGTTTACCAGTATAAGATCTCATGTCATTGATCTTCTTAAAGGCTGGCAGGTAATTCTGTATTCACCGTCCCTCCTACAGTGCTGGCCACTCCTCTCTCCCTCCTCCCTTGATATCCTCTTCAGGTTTAATCCCCTGGGAGTTTACATTGTCTTTGTAATCCCTAAGGAACAGACGCTGCTAAATCTGGATCCCAGTGCTGGTCTCTCTGGGAAACCCCTAATTCCCATTAGCGGGATGCCCAGTTAACAACCCCTTGTAGCTCCTCTCCTGGTTCTTCTCCCCGTGGAAGTGCTCCAGACAGGGCCTGGCTGCATGGGGACTTGGCTGTGGTGGGGTCCGTGCCCTCCATCTCTCCCCCAGTCCCCCCCATCCCCAGGCAGCCAGACCCAGGGCTGGACAAGCCTGGGGTACTGGGACACCATGGCAGTGTTTTTCTCGCACCCTGCAGACCCCCTGTTTCAATTCCTTCCCGGGGGAGGCAGGTGGTCCCTCCCACACGAGGTGCTTCAAAGCACTCTGCACCCAATGCCGTGCCTCAGAGACCCCACAGACACCATGGAGGAGAAAACCCATGGAGGTTTCTCTCTATGGTCCCCTGGCAGGCAGCTCATTGCCATCTGATGAGCAGGGTGGGCGGTGGGACACAGGGCGGTGGGAGGCTGCGCTCGGAGCAATCTCCTCAGCTGTGGGCTCTTGCTGGCAGAGGATCCTTTCCTCAGCTTAGATAGAGGATGCTTTGAAAAGGTTCAGTTGTTTTTCATGCTTTCTTCCCCTCCCTTTAATGGGAATTGTATTCCATGTGCAGAGCAGCTGCTGATTCTTCTGCCTGCTGCCACATCACCTCGGAGCCGCTCTTGTGAGGTTCCTCTTTTCATGGCTATGCAGAGGGCTTGAGCAGAAGCCTTGGCTCTGCTCCTGCTGTAACCCTGCCAATGAGAGAGACATTTCTGAGAAGGCGTTCGGTACCTGGTCCTGCTTGGGGTGGGGACATGGAGAAGGGACCTCTTGAGCAGCGTCCCCGCCCTATTTGCTGCGGTTGTTGACCTGGGGATCTGTACAATTGTGGGAAATGTAGCACAGCGTGTACCCCACTGAGGCTTAATAGCAATAAAATGCTGATTTTTGTTTGTTTGTTTTTTAAAGTGCTTTTCTCAGTCAAAATCCTCTAGTCCCAGAGGGGACCCGGGCCTGAGCTGGATCAGGGAAGGGAGTGTTCCCAGAGAGCTGGGGATGTCCTGGAGCTGTGGGTTCTTCCAGGAATGGAGAAAGACCTTGTGGCTTTTGGAGAGAAGCTGGATGCTCCGATCTCAGCTCCCATCCCTTGGCTCTGTAAAAGGAGTATGCTGGGGTATGTTTTGTCTCAGCTCTTCAGAGGAGATTTCTTTACAGCAATGCCTTCCCTTGCTGCCTATTCACGGAGGATGAGATCCAAGTTAGACAGTCCCCACTGACACTGATACTAACAACTTGCTTGTGTTTACCTGCCCCTGGCAATATTCTTGCAAATGAGGTGTCAGCAGAGATGCTGGGTTTTACAGGACCAATAAAGCAAGGCTGGGGCGTGTGGTCAGGAGAAATCACGCTGGCATCCAGCTGGAGAGCCAGTGACACATGAGAAAGGTCCATCTACCAGGCTGGTTTGAGGTGACAGCATCCCATCATTTGCTCCTTCGCCTGGCGTTTGTTCAACAGAGGGTCCTTGTGGAAATGGCTCAAACTTCACATGTGCCAAGCACAGCCCCTGCAGGCTCCTCTGCTGAGAAGGTGGCGGTTTGTTACCTGAGCTTCAACGCAGGCTGCTTCCCCAGAACTTGCTCTGCTTGGCTTGAAGAGCAAAAACCAGGTATAGCACCTGTGGGGCCCCCAGTCCCCATGGGATCTAGTTGCAGAGCCCTGCTCCTGCCTGTCCTTATCTGGCTGGGCCAGGTAAGTCTCCAATCTCCCCATGAAAGGGTGTAGGGGATGCTCCCAGCCACAGCTCCAAGGAGCCTGGGAAGCACCTCTCAGTCAATGATAGTGACCAAGGACTTGGGAGCATCTCATTTCTGTCCTGCAAATTTGTGGTACCACCCATCGTTACCGAAAATGCTGCTGTGTAATCCATCCCCAGTGTGGGAACGGGCTGTTTGGGGAGCCGTGCCTGTGGGAGATCTGCTCCCCCTTCCTGTGCTGTGGGCGCTGGCATCCGGGATTTGCAGATGCTCTGGGTCAGAGGGTTTTGTCTCTCCTCCCTTTTAATTGCAACACGGATAATTGGTTTTGTGGCTGAGCACATGCACGGGAAGCCTGTGAGCTCTCCCTTCTCCCCAGCACCCATGCAGCTCCCTGCCAGCAGTCAGGTGTGTCTGGAGACTCCTCTGCCTTGGTGGCTTTCCTTCTCCCCATCCTGGTGGCCTTGCCATCGTGCTTCACTGCACAGGTCTGCCATGAAAAACATTCCCCTCCCATGATGGCTTGGCCACCACTGCAGCTATCACTGAATGCTGGGCCTGGTGCTGCACCCTCAATCTGTCTCGTCCCACTTCCTGCCCTGGGAGCCCCCCAGCTTTTCCAGATAGATGCCCATCGTAGCCCCAGGACAGAGCTTATAGCTTCCATCTCCCCATGACAACAAGCTGCTGGCAGCCAGGAGGTATTAAGGACCAACTGGCTCATCTGCTGCGAGCGTTTGATTGTTGTTGTTGTCATTTTGATTACCTTTTTTATGGGCTAGCAGAAGGATTTTAATCTGGACAGTGAAGTAGGAAATGGGGGAGGCTGTGCCCGCAGCTCGCTGAGGAAGCGGTGGGGGCTGGTGGCTCCTTGTCCGTGTCTCTGGGAGGTGATTCTGGTGCTATCAGCCAAACGAGGAGTGTCAGGGAGAGATGTTCCTGGCCTGGCCTCGCGGGACCACAGCTGCCCCTTGTATTATGCATGGTGCAGATGGTGCCCAAGGAGCCCGCAATGCTTAACCCTGGCCTCACAGCTGCCTGGAGCCCACTGCTGCCTCAAAGCATCAAGTTGAGCAGGCAGAGGAAGGGGTGGGGAGCTCCTAGGGCCAAGCTTCAGCTCTCCCTCCTGCTTCTGGTGACTCAGGACAGACAAAGTAATCTGATGTGTTCCCGCCAGTGGCTATGAATTGTCATTCACCAAAAGTGCCAAAGTGACAGCTGTGGAGACCATGGGCAGTGGTTTCATGTGCAGATGAGGAGCAGCGTAGATCCCGGCTTCACGATGCTCTCCAGATGCTAATGCAGCCGATGTGAACAGGCATTGCCATGTTTAAGGAGCTGCCGCCCCTGTGCCAGGCTGTGCCACAGATCCTTGGAAGCTCAGCAGCAGGTCTGACCTGCTGCAAAATGAGTTTGCTTCTGTCCTCCTTTGCCATACCCACAACCCCAGCCCCAGCTCCAGGTGCTCAAGCAGCATCCAGTTGGTTGTTTCAGCCTGATCCCATCAGTCCATCATGGTCCGTGTGGGCAGCAGACCACGGGTGTCCTGCTGCAGAAGAGGAGATGCAAGGGGCCAGGTGACAAAAGTGGTGGCCAGCGCCCCTTGGCAAGGGGGCTGCCCAGAGGGGTAATGGAGGGGAGGCCACGCTCCCACAGGCGGGGGCTCTGGGTGGCACAGCAGGGGTGCTGCAGCCCTGTGGCGCTGCCGGTTGCAGGGCGCTGTGTGGTAACGTGTTGTAGCTAATGCTGTGTGACAGTTTGACAGGTCCTCCCGGGACAGCCGGAGCTGACATGCCATCTTCAGAGCTGTCACGCTTTGGCTTCCGCACTACGGCATTTATCGTAAGCAGGCAGCGTGGGTCACTTTTTCCCACTGTGTTTAAGGAGTGTGAAGGGCTGTGGTTTTATTTGCGTGTCCTCAGGAAAATGCTCAGCCCTGCATTAATCAAGTGCTGGGCAGAGAGGAGGAGGGTCTAATGTCCCTCTGGTCTGAGAAGGTGATGCTGAGCACCTCCTTTAGAAGATTCAGAGCTTTTCCCATCACCAGCAAGGTGTTTTGTACCCTCTTGGGTGAGCTATGGCTGGCGCAGC
>NW_010202493.1:15717-17992 GCF_000695765.1 Mesitornis unicolor
ATGGCATCAGCTCCTTGGGGCTGGGGTAGCCACAGCCCCCTGCCAGGCTCAGAGAGCTGATTTAGGAAGGAAGGGGCTAGAGATGCTCAGGTGGGGCTCACCCAGAGAAGAGACAGCTCCTGCCCAGCCCCACAGTTAACCCTGGAGCTAGATGAGGAGTTTCACATGTAAAGCACAAGAGCAGAAGGACATATTGCTCCTGTGAAGTTGACCCAGGATGTGAGCAGCTTCCTGTGTGGACCACTGTCCCCCTGGCAGGAGCACGAGGTGCCATCACGGACCAGCCCAGGGGGATGCCTGCAATCCCGTACCTTCCATTTCGCTGCTCCACTGGGTGCTCTTGATGCTCTCCCAGAGCAGTGATGCTCCCAGTGCTCAAACCCTTTCACTCTCAGAGAGAAACAAACTGGGACATGCACAGCAAAGCAGAATTACTAGCGTGTCTGGAGAGGCAGAGAGCTGGAACAAGACAGAGTCTGACAGCTGCTTTCAGGAGGTCTGCGAGAGACCCGGCAACGTGTCAGCCACACACACCTCGTCCTGCAAAGCATCAGCCCCCATTTTGCCTGGCTGCTTTTTGGCACACACAGCCTGTCCGCATCTCGGGAGCTGCTTGGCTCTACCTCTGCTGGCTCTAAAATGCATTTGGGATGGCAGCCGCAGGCTGGTCCCTCATGGTGGCTGAGCGATAGGGACGCGCCGGTCCCGGCGGTGGGGCAGCATGTGTTTCCAGGCTGAGTCATGCTGAGGATTGTGTCTTGTTCCTTGTTAAGAGTCTAGATACGATATTCACTCAGCAGAAATCAGCTCATCAGCCACCTCTCCCCATCTGTCTGTCTGTCCATTCCCCCAGCTCCTTCGCATAGCAGTAGAGTAGCATCTGTAAGGGAAAAAACCAAATCTCTGCCTGGAAGATTTGGGTTGCTCTGCAGGGCTGTAGGGTCAGGAAAGCAGAAGCTGGTGCTTGCTATGCAGAGCACAGAGCCAGCGTGCTGGGCAAGCAGGTACTTACTCAGCTGCAGCTGCAAGGGCTGGCTTTGCACTGGGGTGGGGGCTTGCATCCATGGCTGAGGGGAAATGGTGCTACCAGGGCCAGAAAGGGATGGGAGGCAAGCAGGGGAGATAGAGACACACTGAGCTCATGGGTGGGACTCGCTGTCCCCCATGCCAGCCAGGCAGGTGGGAGCTGCAGAGGGGTACAGGGCACCCGTGCTGCTCTGTCCCCCCTTGCCAAATTGTCTTTGCTCAGCTGCTGTGTGCCCAGGTTATTTTTGCTTTGATTCAGCTTCGAAATTGCCTTGGCTGAAACTCTGTCTCTATTGTTTTCAGTCTGCAGGAGCATCATTGAACGTGTCAAAAAGATAAATTGGAGAAAAGGAGAGGAGGAAAAAAAGGGAAAAAGAGGAGAGCAGCGCAGTTGGTGGGAGAGCTGTGCCGGTTGTGTCTCCCAGGGCAGCTGGCAGCTTCCAGCACACACTCCCTTCCCAGAGACAGCGCTGTGCTCTGCTGCCCAGCTCCCTCCCGAAACACTGAGTCCAGCCCAGGGGATAAGGAGCTAAAGATCCTGCAGATCAGCCAGCAAGGCTGTAGCAGGGCTCTGGAGACGATAAAGAAAAGAGGTAGGAGGAGCAAGACAAACCCAAGCAAGGACAGACACAGGTCCTGGGCAGGGGCTTGGAGCAGACCCGTGTGCATCCAGGGAAGCCCTGTCCCAGCAGTTTGAAGAGGGTTCAGGCTTCTGCATCCCTGGCAGGATTGGGCCTGAGGGATGATGTCTGGGCAGTATCTGCCCATTTGGGGTTATTGGTGCTGGATGAGACAGTGCCATCCAAGGGCTCCTGTAGTCAGCGCTGGGGATGTGGCACTGAGCAGCTCGGGGCAGGCCACAGTCGTAACACCTTCTCCATTGCTAATGCCATCGGCCTCCTCCAGGACACAGCTACAGGGCACCCCTGCCCTCAGAGCTCATTAACTGCCAGGCAGGGGACAAGCGTGCTCCCGGGGGGATCGGGAGGGTTAACTCCCGCCAAAGTGCCGGGACCCCGGTTTGGCTCCCGGGAAAGGTGCTCGTGGTGAGTTATGGAGGTTGGAGAGGTGGTTGTTACTGCTGCTGGGAATGCCGGGGCAAATGAATAGGCTATTAAATAAAATGTCAGCCAGAAACAAATGAGAACTGGCATTGCTTTTCCAGCTTGCACTTTACTAAATGAATCTCCCTGTGCACGGTTGATTTGCATATTCAAAATAGGCCGCAGTGGAGGGACTGTCCTGATGA
>NW_010202493.1:18023-50549 GCF_000695765.1 Mesitornis unicolor
GACACCAAGGGCTAAACTGTGCAAATTCGGTTATCCAAACGCTCCTCGCAGTGACTGGAACCATCTAATGACATAATCCATTGCCAGAGGAGATGAGTTTTTAGAGCCTAAGCCCCTTTGTTTCTGGAAATGATGTCAACTCACGTGTGAGAAACAAAGCTAAGAAAACAGCCAGTGAGCTGGGTCCTGTGCTGGGACAGGTGAAACCATTCCCTGCCCCAGTTGCCTTTCACACCTGAAATGGGGAAGACAGATCTGCATGAAAACTTCAGGAGGCAAATACAGAGCGGATCCCATTAAATAAGGCTGGTTTCAAATAGAAACTGATTTGCATGGGCTGATCAAGCTTAATTACTACAGCAGGAACTCAAAAAATCATCAGATTCTTTTGCAGCGGGAGTGCTGAGGGCTGCTGCTATGAAGCTTGGTGCACAAATGTCTGTCAGCTTTTCTGTGCCTTCAGCAGCAGCCATGCCAGCATCACCGTTGGAAGCTGTGCACGGGATGTGGCCGGCAAGCCAGCTCCATTTGACTGACGGAGGTGGCAAACTCTTGACATTGATAATTTATAAATCATTTTGTGTGGTTTAGAAACCTGTCTGGGTGTTTCTCCGCGTTACTGATGCTTTCCGAACACCGTGGTGTGGCAGGGATCTGTGCCACAGGCATAGCTGTTGGGTGGCATTTGGCCTGGTGCAAGGGAGGTCCCTTGGGTGTTCCTAGCACCCCTACCTGTGTCCCACAGGGACTCCAGATGCCTGCGTCCCATGTGGGACCGTATACGTGTACATCCCACGGGACACCATGCATGCCTGCATCCCATGAGGGCCCCAGGTGCCACGGAGTCCCTGGGATACACGTGCCAGGTCATGCCACCACAGGAGCAGCTCTGTGCTTGGTGATTTGTGGGCGAGGAGGCACACGGCTGGTGAGACGTGTGTGTCTCCTGTCGGCAAACAGAGAGACACCGTCTCCCGAAGCTGTGCTGGTTCGGTGCAACGTTTGTACACACACGTGTAGAAAACAGAGTACGCGTGGGCGGCCGTGCCTCTAAATATAGGGCTGGCTACCTGGGAAGCGGGCTACGCTCGTGAGCCCACTCACTGCAGCTTGCAATGTCCCCTCCTCACCCTGCGCCCCCAGGAGCGCACTGGCACAGGCAGCGAAGCGCTGAGCAGGTTATAAAGAGATTATAAAGAAGTATAAATTAAGCCTCTCTGCTAAAAATGCCGACAGCCCCAGGGCTGAAAGCATCACGCTTAAAGGCTCCCCTCCTCCTTTGCTTTTTTCTTTTTTTAATGGTTTTGCCTTTATCTGGCATCAGCTCAAGAGCTTTACTGAGCTTCAGAGCGTGCAAAGGGCTCCCAGAAAAGGCAGGGGTGGAGGGGGACCCAGTGATGCTGTTTGTTACCTCCCGTAAGCAGGTTCCTGTCAAAGCCTGTGACAATATCGGGGGCTTGGGGAACCTTCTCCATGATGTTGTGTTGGCAGAGATGCTCCAGGGTTTGCCACCTCTCTGTCGAGACAAGCTCTGTCCCTGAACGGGCTGGTACGGCTGAGCCAGGGCTCACTGGAGCACACTGGGAGGTGCTGAGTGAGTTTACAGGATCTGACCCACGCTCCCTCTGTACCCAGGGGCTGTCACGCAGCCATCGAGGCTGGGGACGCTGCTGTCACTCCTGCAGTCCTGCCTCCTCCCTTGGCATCCCTTCCCCCAGGCCCCTTCTCTGCTCTGCTCCACTCTGCGCTGCACTGGGTGGAGATAGTGGTCCAGAAAACCTCTGGCAAGTCATCAACTGAGCAAATTGCTCTCTGTAAATCCAGAGTGAAAGTTCTGGGATTCGGGATGGCCCAGAGGAAAGTGCTTGATTGGATTTTTCAAGCCGCTTTCTGCTGTGCCAGAGAGAGAGGGGCTGACAGCCTCCCTGAATCTTCCTTGCTGCCGCCTAGAAGGGGATGCAGACTGTGCCCTCTCGCTAATGGGATGTAAAGGATCTGTAACGCTCCCCCGCCATTTATTTAACTCCTCTCTGGACTTTGTACACAGCGATAAATTTCTCTTCCTGCAAATCCTTCAGAGAAGAGCGGGCAGCTTTTGGGACCCTTGCCTGGTGCCTGGGCAGGCGTGGAGGGAGCCCTGCTCCTGCTGCTTGGCCACTGGAGAGGAGCCACCATGCCCTGCCTGTCCCTGAGAAGTGCCAGGCTGTGAGGACACACTGTAAGCATTTGGGGTCTCTTTCAGGAAAGGCTCAGTTTGGGTTCAAGCCACCTGTGCCAGCATGAGAGGGGCAGGAGTGCTTGGGGCTGGCATCCGTTGCTCGGTGTAAGCCCTCTCCTCCCCTTGGGGCCAGGAGTGTTTGTCTCCAGTACCTCTAAAAAGCAAAGTTAATGCAACACAAAAGTTGCCTGGGTTAAAATCAGGGAACGCAGGAGCCAAGTGGTTCAATCAGCAGCAGTGACCGAGCGGCAGAGAGCGGCCAGGCTGTGGTGGGGAACCGGTGTCACTCTGAGCCCCTGTCACGCAGCTGAAGTGTCACACAAATGCAGGAGAAAAGTGCTGCAAATTGTATTCCATCACTCCTTATCTCCGATTAATCCTCTTACGTGCTCATCTCATTTTAGCCCAGCATTGACTGCCTGTTTACTGTATTTCTATAGCCGTCGCAGAGATAAAAATCCCTCCGAGTCCGTAACATCTTCCCCAGCCCTGCCCACTGACGCCGGTGGACCCTGCGGAGGAGAGGACCAAGGTAAGGTGCCTGTGCTCACTGCAGTGGACCAGTAGCAGAAGAGGGGCTGGAAAACAGTGTCTCCCTCTAGATTAGTGAACAGCTGTTTGGACATCCCTGAAGGGAAAGAAAAATACCATTAAAAAAATTGTCCCTTTGCAGCCCACACTCAGGGCACGGGCTCATCGCACTAGCGAGGAAATGGTCTTTCCTCTTGCCATCCCTTTCTCATTCCAGGCAGATTTGCTAGAGCTCTGCGAGGGAAGTGCTGCCTGTCCCAAATCTCCCTCCTCTGATCCAGGCTCTCCAGCTCAGCTCAGTTTTGCCGGCAGCCCTGGGGTAGTAGGGGGAGGCAGGAGCACCACGAGCCTTCTGAACATGACTCTGTTGCCAAAGGATTTTGCTTTGATCCTCTTCTCAGCAAGGTGCTTCTCCAGCTGGGGAGAACAAAAAGCCTTTAAACGGCCAAAAATCGTAGGGAAAATTGAAGGATAAAATGGTGGGAGCCCCCAGGTAAAAACAATTCGCATTTATAGTGTGGAAACCCACAAAAGTGAGGCAACCTCACTGTCTTTGGGAGGCATCCAGGCACTCCAGCATGTCCCCAGTTTGTACAGGCACAGCCAGGCTGTGTCTGTGGACACCCTGCGGGTCTCTTCATCATTTCATGCTCAGCATCCTTTACTCCCACAGGGACCCGATGCCCCGTGGCACCGCTGCCGAGTGCCAGCCCTGGAGCCCTGCTGCCTGCTGAAGGCACCCGACGACACGCTGGGGCGCGGGACAGCGGGGTCCTGGCTCTGCCACCCTCACGCATGCCTCAGGGAGCCCGTGCCAGTGGCCTGACACCCGCAGGTGGGTAAGCGCCTCATCAGTGTGCCGCAGAGGTGGGCTCAGGTCCTCTGTCCCGCTGCGTATTGAGGGAAAGGGCTCATCCCAACCAGGCTTTCCTTGGTGTAAATTCGCCCAGGTTTTGGCAAGCTATAGTGTGAGAATTTCAGAGGCCTCTGGCTTTAGTAGCTGGAAATTGCTTTTCAAATTTGGTTGAATTTACCATCTCCCCAGCATCCTGTGGCAGCGAGCTCCAGGGATGAGTCGGCTTTTGGGTGGCAAAGGTCTGCTTTTCCCATGTGTTAAACCTCTTTCCACTGGTGCTCTCCAGTTCTCATGTGCTGCTGGCTCCTTGCCCCATGTCAGGCTGCTTTTAGGGGCCCCATCACGGTCCCTTTTCCTCTTCTCCTTTCCAGACTGGCAAACCCAAGCCTGAGATGGGGAAGATGATGTTTGTGAGTGTTTGGCTGTGGAAGGTGCGATCCAGGTCGGGCATCAGACTCTCGGTGGTGCTTCTGGCTGTGTTGTCTGAAGACAGTCTCTCCCTGTGCAGAAGTTGTTTCTTTTGTTGACCTGAGCATGTCTGGAGGTTGGGGTGCAGGGTCTTTGTTAGCCACGCTCACACTGTATTTTCTGTTAATGAGCAGCGTTACTTCGGGCATGGCCCCTCTCACCTTCCAAGATGCAGCTCCAAGTGCCAGGTCAGACCAGTCCCACTCCCTGCCACCCCCAGGGTATCAAAGGTCCTGGGATTTCCACCTGTCCCCTACCGCTCCCTGCCCTTCTGCCTGTGTTTATCTCTAGCTGAGATGCCAGGAGCATTTAAAAAGCTGCAGGCTGAGCAGCAGAGAGCTGCGGCTGCTGTCAGGAGCCAGGCTGCGGCTGCCATTATTTACAGCTGCCTTTGGCCGCTTACTGGCTTCTCCAGCAGCTCAACCCTGGCTGTGCTAGGGGACGCCGCTCGCCGTCTGCTTGTTTTTGTGCTGAAAGCCCAGAGTATTTTTGCCTATTTTTGCCCTCAAACGGTTGCCATCTGGCAGCTGACCTCTGTACCAGCAGCATACCTGGCTTACCTGCCAGCTCAGGACAGACCCAGCGCCACCAGTAAAGCTAACCCTCGCTAACCCTTTTGAAGAGCTCTGCTGATTTTAAATTGCATCCTAATATTGACAGCAAATCTGAGCTGGAGCACAGGAGGTAAAGTCCAGGGCCATATGGTAGAGCCGTGTGAAGGCTGCGGCTCTCCGGTTCAGGCCATGAAGGACGTCAGCCATGAAGGTCTGGGTCATTCTGCTGCCACTGTTGTCAGTCTCAGCCAGGCTGGCACCCCTCGCTCCAGCCCTCCTCACTTCTTAACCGCTGCCAAAGCCAGGGCAGCCATCACCAGGCCATCAAACGCCACCTCCACGTGCATCACGTGTCTGAGCGGCTTTACAGTGGTCTGGAAGCACAACATCTGTTTGCCCTTGCTGGGGACATCTGACACGTTAACGTGGTCCAAATCACATCTTTCAAGGTGACCAGATGCCTACTCAGCGCAGATGCGCAGGGCCAATGGAGCAGAGATGCACATCGTGGTGGATCACAAGCTCTGCCCACTCTGCTCTTGTCCCCATCCGAGATGGAGACCAGTGTGCAAGGCCGGAACTGCCATATGCTCCCCATAGAAACACTTCTTGGCCCGTTCCCCAGCGTTTTCTGCTGCCACCACGCGTGCTCAGCATCCCACACGCCTCGCAAGCCATTCACCAACTGCAGCCCGGCAGATGGAGGAGCCAGGCACGGTTTTGCAGCAGGAACCCGCAGGCTCTGTTTGTTCTCAGGGTGTTCACAGCAGCAGAGAAACATGGAGGAGAGGTGGCACCCACCAATGCAGGGTACAAAGTGCCCCTCTGCAAAAGGCTCCAGACCTTTCCATACCCACTCCCCATCCTAGAACTCAGCTGTAAGCACTTCTGCAGCTGCAAAAAGTGTTTCCATCTGGTGCTGTCCTGTTTAAAGGCAGTTGGAAATGGTGGGAGTGTCCTGAGGCGATGGAGACCATTGCTTGTCCCAGGCAGGTGGTACTGGTTTGTTCTGGTGGCTTTTCCCACCAGCAGAGACAGTCGTTCAGCACTAGAAGCAAAGGGAGAAAGCAAGTCCTCAGAGGGAGCAGAGATTTATTGCAGTGGAAAATTTAAAATGTACACGTTAGCTTTTGGAGTGACTTCTTGGAGCTCCACCTCTTAATGCGACATCTTGCTCTGCCTTTATCTGTCTGGAGGGAAATGAGGGCTCTGGATTCAGCCCTGCTCTGTAGCGTGGAGGTCTGAAGGTGCTTGAGAAACTGAAGGCACATCCATTGGCAGTGTATCATGGTGAGGAGTGACTGGATGGAGCTGATGTCTCTCTCATCTTGAGTGGCAGAGCGTGACTGGATCGGTGCTGGAGCTCTGAGCACAGAAGATAAGTGTCCAAGCCCCAGGAGAGGGGATCTCTTCATGCCATGTCTGTCAAGACACCATGAAGAGCTGGGTGAGGAGCAGACGTCGTCCCCAAGGGGTACATTCATTGTGGGCTCCTGCTGCTAATGGACACAAGGGGATTTCTCCTGATGAGTCCTTTTACCTTGTGCTGAGCTGTTTTTCAGTGACCTTGTATCTCAGTGGCATTGTGCCATGGTGGTCCCCGGGGACACAAGGGGACATGGTGCAACCTCTCGGGCTGTCATTACGAGTGGTAGGGATGGTGTTACCCACTGGTGCTGCTGGCTTTCTCTCATTACCAGTGGTAGGGGTGGTGTTACCCACTGGTGCTGCTGGCTTTCTCTTGCTCTGGGCCAGGGCTTGCACATGTTGTGCCCCAAGCCCAGTGCAGGGAAGCTGCCATGGGAAGGACGTTCGGAGCTGCAACAGGGAACAGGCATGTCCTACCTGCTGCTGAGCGCATTACCGCTTCTCCGGGAGCGGATAAGTCCTGCTTACCAGGACACTGGTCCTCTTTTATTTAATTTTGTGGTAATGCTTCTGCAGTGTCACAGTCTTATCAGGAGGGGAGCAGCTTAAGAGCCTGGTAAAGGAGTTTTATTGTCAGTATTGAGCTCTTTATTCTCCTCTTCCCTTTAAGGCTGGATGGCAGACTGGTTGTGGCTGAAATGAGGTGTGCTTTCTTCTCCTTTTGTCCATTTAAGCTGCAAAGACTTCCCTGCTAACCTTTTCAGAGGGTAGTTCAGCTGTGTGAGAGGCTGCTGGTCATCAGAGGGTCCTGGCTCAGCCACAGAGCCTGTAGGGGTGAGACTCACTCTCAAATTACACACAAAAGGACAGATCTGGGGACACAACAGCTGTAGTCCGGGACTTGTCATTCACTTGGCTGTGATTTGGGGAGCAAACTCCTGCCTCAGTTTCCCCAAAGTGATCATGCTGAGCTCAGCCACATTTCTGAAGCATCCCAATACTCTGAGCCCTGCAGTTCATCCTCATGTTTATGCACTGCGGGGGCTGTTGGATGTGGGGATTGGAGTTACTGTGGGCAATTTTGGGAGTATGAAAGGGGGACATCCCCTGGGGAGCCAGCATCTCAGCAGATCTGCTGTCTCTTGGCATGTCTCTGGCCATGTCAGACATGCAGAGACACAGTGCTACATGCAGTCCCCTCTTCAGCCACAGACGATGGCTGTGGGTAATGCTTATTTGAGAAAACTGTTTCAATTGTGCGACTTTTTGTCATTGTTGTTTTTGTTCTTGGGAGCCACAGAGCAGCTAACGAGGCGGCACATGGCTGGTCACAGGGGAGATGGTCTCGCCTGTGCTTCCCCGCAGCTGCGCTGTGCTAGTGATGGAGCCAGCCCTGCATCCCATGCCTGCAGGTCCTGCACCCCCACTGGGACCACTGAGGGGTGCAGGACTCCCCCCTGCCCCATGAGATGCCCACATCCTTCTGCTCCTCAGCAATCTCCTTCCCTGGGTCCCATTGGTTTGTGTGGATGCTCTTTTGCAAGAAGCTTCCGTCCTCTTTGGGCCCCGTGTGCCGCCCCTCTCTGCTCTGCAGCAGGTGCCAACGTGCGGCGCTGGGCGTGGGCAGGGGGTGTCGGAAATGCAGACAGATTGCATTAGATGGATGATGCGTCAAATCCTAAACAGATAAGAGTCAGAACAATTGCCGTGTTGCCAAAAGGCCAGGAAGGATCTTTTTTTAAGCAGGCTAAATAGTCTGGACAGGAACAAGCAATGAGCAGCACAGAAACAGCAACGCGTTCATCGCTTTGTTTTTCTGGTCGCAGCCGTGCGTGTTGCCATCTGTCTGCACTGTGCTCTGCCACCATCCCGACGGGTCTGGGATTGCTCCCCGATAGCAGGCTTGCAGCCCTGCTGAGCAGCCCAGAGCCACAGCTGGCATTGCTCTGGGATGCCAAGGGCAGCTTTGGCACAACCTTGCCCTGGGCTGGGTCTTCCCAGCTTCTGGCTGTCCCAGGGCTGGCAGTGGACTTGGTTGTAGTGGCAACAGCCACGGCTGAGCCTGCTTTAATTCCAGTTTTTAGGCTGGCTGAGCTCTTTTCCACTTGCCTTTGATATTGTTCAGCTGCGTTACATGGCATGAAAAAGCCAACTCTTGAGTTTGCTCTTAAACCTGTGCAGAACAGGCAGAGAGATGGCATGCCGGCCTTGTCAAGGCTGCTGTCTCCTCTGAACCTCACAGCAGTAGCATCCCTCAGGTAACGGTCAGAGTCACACCACCAGGAATTTATCCCACACAAGTCTCCTATCTAATGAAGTGAGATGCTGGGAGAGGTTGGCATTGCTGACCCTTCCGGGGTATCTCCGTGGATGTCCCCCTGTCCCAGCTGTTGGCAAGGACAGGCACTGGGTGGTACCGCTCTGTACTGGGAGGATGGAGCGGGGCTGTGGATGTCCTGGTAGCAACACAGGAGGCGATGGAGTGGAGCTGCCCTCCAGGTCAGAGAGGGTTTGGGGTGATTGTGGAGGGCTGCTGTGGGGGCGTGCATCACAGCCTGCCCCTCCGCTCTGCAGCGCAGCCATGTGATGCCGGAGGAGCGCGGTGGCGATGATATGGAATGTGGGCAGCTGCCTTCGGACACGCTCCGACAGGTGACGGTCCAGCGCCACCCCCGCTACGGATTCGGCTTCGTGGCCGGCAGCGAGAGGCCAGTGGTGGTGCGCTCGGTGGCAGCAGGTAGGGTGTGTGCTGGGGGGGTCCCTCACACCCCCACAGGGTGCCAGGAAGTACAGTGGCACCTTCCTCTGGTGGACTGCTCCCTGGGCTCCTGTCCTTTCCTGTCCCCTCCAGTGGGCCTGTGGGGTGCCCTCCACTGCCACACACACCAGCAAATGCTTCGGGGTTGCTTGGGACCCTCCTGTTTTCCCCCCACCCTGCAGTCCTGCAATGCCTGGGCTGGCTCTGACCCTCTGTCCTGGCAGGCGGACCCTCTGAGGATAAACTCCTGCCAGGAGACCAGATCTTGGCCATCAACGATGAGGATGTGAGTGAAGCCCCCAGAGAGAGATTCATCGAGCTTGTCAGGTGAGGACAACGTGCGTCCCTTGTTCTCTCTATGAGGGGGTTTGTGCCAGGCTGCTGTGCCCCAATCTGAGGCTTGGGGTGTCAGTGCACAGCCCCAGGCTCCGTTGTCACTGGTGGTCACTGCTGGCATGGGGAAGCCTCAGCCAGAGCAGGGGGAACTGCCTTTGGAGCAAGTGCCATACCTGTTCCTGGCTGGTCAAGGGGTGGGCAGCACTGGGAGAGCACTCACAGCCATATTACCAAGCATCCCAAGGAGCCCATGAAGGTCCTGACCACCACTGGGCTGGGGAGGATGGGATGTGCTCTCTCGGTAGCCAAATGCACTTGTGAGGTCCACCACCGTGAGGTTTTGTCCACCTTCATTTCTCCTTTCTGTCACAGGAAGGCCAAGGACTTCATCATCCTCACGGTCCTGCACACCCACCAGGTGAGATCAGTGGGTCCATGGCCCCAGAGGAGCCAGGATGGGGGTTAAGAGCCCCACCTGGAGGCCCTGAGGGACAGCTTGGGCAGCTCAACTGTCCCACCACCCCAAGGCTCTCCCAACCTGTCAGGTCTGAGAGCTGCCACAGCCCTGCAGGGTCCACATGGGCATGCAGCCATCTCCCTGTCCTCATCACAGGAGGGAGGAAGGAAAAGTGTCCCCAGACCCATGTGGTTTGCTGAGGGCATCAGCCATGTCTGGTGAAGTGACCTGTCACACCTGATAAGTGCCTCTCCTGTCACACTGAGGGTGCTGGTCCTCATCGTTCTGGCACTGCCTGCAGCACCAGATAACCACAGCAAAGGGGATTTGCTTTCCACCCTCCATTTCATGGTTTGCTGCCCACTCCCTATCATCATGCTGGCTTTGGAGAGGCTTTCTCTGGGCCCCGTGTCTGGCTCTCCCTGTGCCACGGCTCCCGGGGCAAGCCAGTGATTTACCCAGCGCTTTCTTTCCAGTCTCCCAAATCTGCTTTCATCAGCGCAGCCAAAAAGGCGAAGCTAAGGTCCAACCCAGCAAAGGTCCGATTTTCAGAGCAAGTGACAGTCGGCGAGACAGACCCAGTAAGTCCTGACCTGCCTTCCTCCATGATTCATCCCCAGGGCTGTGGGGTGTGAGTTAGCTGGAGGCCACAGGGCTCCTCTCCCCCAAGTTGGGCTCCAAGGGTGAGATCAGCGCTCTGGCCTGGGGAGATGCACCCAAGGGTGCCTCAATTAAGGTCTGTGGCTTCCAACCTGATGCCAAAGGCTTTGCAAGAGCGCCCGTGCATGGGGCAGGGTGGCCAGAGCACTGCTGCCTGGCAGTGCAAGCTGTTGTGCTGCAGTCTTGTCCCAGCCCAGTGCCATTATCTCTTAATTGCAGAAAGGTTTTTATTAAGCAGCATACCAAAAAAAACCCCAAACAAAACAAAATCCTGTGAAGCGTTTCTAGCAACCTCTGTTTTTGAACAAAATCAATTAAGTAATTATCTGATCGAAACGCTTCTCGCTAACTAAAAGCAGCCTTCACCCAACTTCCCGCACGGGGCATGTGCGAGGCTGAGGTGGCCCAGGCTTGGGTTATGGGTCAGGAAAGGGTGACTGGCTCTGAGCCACCCAGGCCATCAGCTCCCCTCCAGGGCACCAGACAGGCACAGGCTGTGGGGATGAGCACAGCTCTGGGACGTGCCGGACAGCGTGGGATGCTCCTCCTGAGCTGGGGAGGTGAATCTGTCAGGGAGCTCTGAATGGCTCTGGCTCTGTGCTTCTCAATGGCTCAGCAAAAACACGGAGTTTTCAAGGGAAGTGAGCCCAGAGAAGCAGAGGATGCCATAACCGCTTCATCACTGGCACTCATTTTCTCTCCCCATCCTCTCTCTGTCTCTCCGTGTCCCCCATCCTCCTCTCCTCCCCCCTTGCTGGTCCCGTGTGCCAGGACATGTTGAAGAAAGAAGCTCTCCTCCTCATCCCCAACGTGCTGAAGGTTTTCCTGGAGAACGGGCAGATAAAATCCTTCACGTTTGACGGCCGAACCACTGTGAAGGTGGGTCCCCCCGCTCCCCTTACAGCACTATGACACTCCTCTCCTCCTGCCTGCCCAATCCATTTTTCCTTGTCTCCTGCTTCCTTGCACAAACACCACAGCGGTGCTTGGCTGGCTGCAAGCTGCCGCCACATGATAGATAGCCCCTCCACCTCCCCGGGCAACACGCTTTGCTGCTGCTGGTGATGGGTTTTTGCTGTCTTTCTCCCACTCTTAACTCTTCTCCTTCCTGGAAGCCTGCCCTACAGTTCAGATGGATGCTCCTGCGAGTTCCCCTGCCAGGGGCCAGCTCCCTGCAGCCCCCTTCCAAAACACCATGGTGTTACCCGAGGTTCCACTGGTCACTTCCTACTGCGAGGTCGCTTCACCCAGTGGTGGCTGGGGACCATCCTGCAGGCTCTCTCAGCACTGCAGGGTCTCATCCTGCACTGGCGCAGTACTGGGAAGGAGGGGGCTCTCGATGGGGTACCAGATCCCACAGCCAAACTGGTCCATGGCATTTGCAGGACGTGATGGTGACACTGCAGGACCGCCTGTCCCTGAGACACATCGAGCACTTTGCCCTGGTCCTGGAGTATTCCAGCCCAGAACAGAGCCACCGGTTCCTGCTGCTCCAGGACAAGCAGCCGCTGGCCCACGTAAGCTGCTGAGGGTGGGAGGGCATTGGCATGGCCATGGTGGTGGCTGGGACACAGGGAGGCTCTTCTCCCACCAGCATGGAGGGCTTGGCTGGGGTTGTGCCCTGGGGTGGCATTACCCATCCCACCCTGAGATCTCCGTGGAGATGCTCTGTGCTCCAGCCTGGGCAGCTGCGGGCAGCATTCAAGAAGCTGGTGCTGCACAGGACCTGTGATAAAATGGGGATTATGGAGGAAGCAATAGCCTTGATGGCATAAACCTCTGCAGCACCCGGCAAAGCTGTCACACCAAGGAAGGCTGGACTGTTCTGGGATGAAAGGATCAGGTGGTACATAGAGGAGAAAAATCAAATCTCACCCTCCAAGGGAGGGGAGAGGGAGTCTCCTGCCCTGCAGGAAAATATACATGGCTCCTGGGCTCACCACTCCCCTCTGCTCCTGCCACAGGTTGTGCAGAGGACACACTACCATGGCATGAGATGCCTCTTCCGTGTGAGCTTCTTCCCCAAGGACCCGGTGGAGCTGCTGCGCCGGGATCCTGCAGCATTCGAGTACCTGTACATCCAGGTAGGGACTCACCTCTAGGGACTTGGAGCTGATGGTGCTCATGGCCCACGTGTCTGCCTGGACTGGGCCCTGTGGAGGCACCCCTGAGGTGGTGGGTGCCCTGTCCCCACGGCTGTCTGAGGACACCTCTCCTCCTCCCTGCAGAGCCGCAATGATGTGATCAGAGAGCGCTTCGGCACAGACCCCAAGCCGGAGATTCTGCTGGGGCTGGCTGCCCTCCACATCTACATCACCGTCTCGGCCACCCGTCCCAGCCAGAAGGTCTCCCTCAAGAATGTGGAGTGAGTGCTCCTCCCTGTCCCCACACCACCACGCAGCCTGCCTCTGCATCCCTTCCCTGTGATCCTGCTCACAGCCCCTGTGTAACCGGGGTGCTCCCAGCAATGTTTCAGAGTGCTGAGCGTGAGATGCCCTGGGAGTCCCCCTGGAGCTGGCTGGTGGCTTGGCAGCAGCGACATACAGCCCGTGGTCCCACCATGGCACCATGTAAGACCCCAGCCATGCATGGCAGCCGTGCCAGGGCTGGTGGGGATATTTGCTGCATGCCCAGGATCATTTCCATGCGAACCTGGGCTGATTTTCTGCCTGGCATTCAAGGCATGGAGAAGGAACTGTGGCTGCATAGCCTCAGCCTGTCACCAAGCCAGGGCTCAGCAGCCCTGTGGCCCCCTGTGGTCTTAAATCCATACGTAGCCCATCTGTGCAGGCTGGCCTTGCCCAGTGTGCACAAGAAGAGGGGACATGTCACCCTTAAAAGAGGTTTGGGGATGTGTCCTGCATCCCTTAACGTGACATGAGGGTGAGTGGGAGCTGGGCTTAGCCTGGCACTGCTGCATTCCCCAGCCTGGTGCTGGTGGCTGTGAACCCAGCCGTGGGTCCCATCCCTTTGGGGACCCTTTGCTGTCCCATCTGACACCAAGGAAGTGCTGGAGGGAGCTCCAGTTCCCTCTGATGGCAAGAGGATGCTCCCGGGTAGCATCCCACCCTCTCTGCCCATCGATGGTGTCTCTGGCCCAGCAGCTCAGGTAGGCTTCCCTCCCCACAGGAAGGAGTGGGGCCTGGAGCCCTTCCTGCCCCCCTCGCTCCTGCAGCTCATCAAAGAGAAGAGCCTCCGGAAATCCCTCTCGCAGCAGCTCAAAGCCCACCAGAACCAGCCTGGTGGCACCAAGGTGAGTCCGACCTGCCATCCTGTCGTTTGTGGCGGCTCAGGGACTCCTGTTATTGCTGCTTAAGTCCCCTTGGATTGGGAGATAAGTCCCAGGGTGACAGCCAGGCAGCTGCTTTCACTCCTGAATCCACTTCTGAGAGCTGATCTGGACTTTGGGGACTGCAGTGAGGATCAGTGGGGTAAGATCAGCCAAGAGCCGGCTCTCGACTTGACCGATGCAGCACACATCAGTTAAGCCTGTGTTTATCATTATCTCTGCTTCTGGGCTTCGAGAGCTCTGGAGGAGGCTGCTGAGCCACTGCCTCAGTCCCTGCAGCCACCAGAGCTCCCTGGGGTGGGTTATATATCCCCTAGAAGGGCTATACATCTGAGGGCTACATGTCTGGGGTCCCCCCAGGCTGTGCCTCTGCTCTGAGGTACCTCAAAGTATCTGCTCAAGACAGCAGGGGAGGAAAGACCATGCCAAGCTTGGGAGCTCCCGAAGCTGCACCAGCCTTTTGTGTTTCTTCCCCCTCATGCTGGTGGCGATCACCCGTGTGATGTGTTTTGCCAGGTCTCCACGGCCCAGGCGAAGCTGCAGTACCTGAGGATCCTCAACGAGCTGCCCACTTTTGCCGGGGTCCTCTTCAACACAGTGGGGCTGGTACGGTAATTCGGGGTGGGCTGGGAGGTGCTTGTCGCTGGTCCTGAGTGTGCAATGGAGGGCAAAGCCAGGGGAGATGTGGCTCCTACACAGATTACTTCCCTCGGTCCCTTGCTCTGCCCTGCTGGGGTCCAAGCCCATCCAGAAAAACCTTCAGAGCCTCTGCTGACAGTAGGGACCGATCCTCAGGTCAGGGTCAGCTCTGTTCTGGCCAGCCTTTAGGGCAAGGAGATGACCTGTGCAGTGAAGTCGGAGCAGTTTCAGACACATCCTTATAGCCCGGCCCTGCCCTGGCAGTATCCATCTCAGAGGAGGGGAACGCTTGACAAAGGCCACCACATTCTCTGCTTGTCCACACAGGCCCAGCTTGGCCTTACTATCTCCATCAGCAGTGGTTCAGCCCCATCGCTGCTTGGGAAGCTGCCATCACCATGGCTGACTCCTTCCTCATCTCCATCAGAGGCATCTCTGCCCCTTTCCCAAGCCACCTCGCTTTCTCCACAGCAGGAGGTAAGCCACCAAGCCAAACAGGAGAACAGTGGAGCTGGTAAGGCTCCCCACTGCGTGGCTCACTTCTTCATCCCTCTCATTCCACCTCCCATCTAGGGGTCTCTATGTAAGTGTCACCTCTCTGCCATCCTTCCCTTTACCCCCACTGCCTGGGTGTGCAGCGCTGGGCACCTCACTTCTAGTGGGAGCGCCCTGCCTTGTTTTCTCATCTCTGACACCAAAGCGATCACTCTGAGCCAGCCTAGGAGTTGACTTATGTGCAAGTGGTAAAAAATATTCCCTTATTGTCTTCTACACTTGTCTGCCCAGCTTCTCTTCACTTCAAGGTCTGGCTTGAAGCATCCTTCCTGGGCAGACCAGAGCAAGAAAGATCTTTGTTTTCAGTCAAGGCTTTAGTCTTCTTTTCTAAAATGCACTCACTCTCTCCTCTGCTTCCTTCTCTCAGAGGCAATGTCGTATCAGGCAGATTTGTAACATGCTCTTACTTTTCTGTAGTGACACCAGCAGGCCTGAATATTTCATGTGGACACTCAGTTCAGCGCTTTAATTTTAAATAGCCTTGGCATCCTGCACACTATTCCCAGCTTTGCAGAGAGGCTCAGGGAGGGGGGATCATGGCACCAGCTTCACCTGCTGCTCTGCAAAAGCCATCTGGGACCTGGCTGAGCTGCCAACACTAAACTTTGGCTCCACAGAGAGAGCCAGGTGCAGCCTGTGCAGCCCCAGGGTGTGTTTATTCACCCCTACCTGTCTGTCTGTCTTTCTCCATGTCCTTGTGCTACCAGGATGAGAAGCAGCCAGCCACCACGCTCCTGGTGGGACCCCGGCACGGCATCAGCCATGTCATCGACCTGAAGACCAACCTCACCACGGTGCTGTCGGAGTTCAGCAAGGTCAGCAAGATCCAGCTCTTCAGGGAGAACCACGGAGTGGCCCGGGTGGAGACAAGCATCTTGGATGCCAAGGTAGACACAGGTGCCATGGAGGCAGACACTAGAAAGCGTGGAGGCTGTGGCTGTGGGGTCGGTGCTCGCCTTTGAGGGGCTTCAGGACACAAATGCATGGTGAAGCATCTGCTTGGAGGTTTCTAGGGACTCAAAAGTCCCTTTCACATTGTGGTCACAGGGCCACGTGGTCTGCAGCATCTCCTCTGCCTATCTGGCTCCCTGTGCTGTAGAGACAGGGCCTGATGCAGAGGGTGCGTGCAGGCATGGTGGTCTTCTGGCCATGACCCAATCACCTATGCAATCGTTCGAGCATCATCAGCATCTCACCATTTCCTGTCCTCCTGGGTCTCAAACTCTTCAGAAGGACTGTCAGCAATACAGGAAGAGCTTTACTGACTTCTTTGGTGTCTGGTCCAGCAGCCACAAGATCCTAAGTAGCTCTTCCGTTGGCCTTTGCTTGTGTTTATAGTAAGCTAGGATACGTCTCAGGCAGACTTGCAGGCAGGTCGCTGTGTGCCTGCTCCAGGGCATCCTCAGTTTCACTGCCTCCCTATGCCCAGTGAGGAGGGGCAGAGCTGAGAGGCAGGGATCTGGCAGATAAATGCCAAACCTCATCCTCTCCTCCCACCTTGAATTCAACAGGACAGAGTTAGGATCGAGATTGGGCTAGATTAAACACCAGCAGCATTTGGCAGAGGCTGTCTCATGCCGTGACCACTGTGTGGCATGGAGATGCTGCTGCACAGAGACAGGGTGTACCTGTACAAGCTGTGGGTCAGTTTTGCTGCCCCTACATCCATCCCTTCCCACCCAAAACTGATGAAGCTGAGTGGCTTTGCTGGCTCCCTCCACGTTTCCTCACCTCTGCAGCCCTTTCCTCACTATTTCAGCCATAGCCTCGCAGATGTAACCACAGTGGATTTGTTTAGGATTCTCCTGCTGCCTCCTCTCCTGGTGGATTTTAGTGCTTCCTCCCACCAGGCTCATTAATTCCTCTGAGTCTGTTTTCCTGCTGCCACTGTGCCAGGTCCAGTGGCTGTGCTGAACAGCAGGAACCCCCTGGGAGCCTCTGCCAGAACCACACTCATCCTCATCCCCATCCCCTCCGCTTTGGCTATCCCCTCCAACAGTCTCATCAGTGAAGGCCTTTTTTTTTGCATTTGTAGTTCAGTGGGTATTAGATCAACTGTAATATCTGTAATATTACCTTTTCTGCATCCCACTGAGGTCAGCCATTGCCCAGGTGAAGTCTTGGTGTCCTGCTGTGCCTGTCCCTACCATTCAAAATCGTCAAAGATTCCCCCCCCAGGCAACCTGGGCAGGTAAAAGCCCTCCCTGGGCTGTGCAGAAGCCCTCCCTGTCTCCTCCTTACTGCTCACAGAGCAGGAATAACCAAGGGATACCATCTGCACCACGAGCAACCCTTCTGATTCCTCTTGCTGCCCACGCCCCTCAGATCTGTGTGTATAAATCACGATATTAATGGATTAATTGGCGGTGCCACCGTCCCTTCCCTGGCACGGGAGAAGGCAGTCGTGGTCACCCCCGGTGTGTGGCTGAGACTGGCCGCAGGCGTGGCAGCTGTGCTGGAGGCTGAGGTGATGCTGACGTCCATCTGCTGTAAATTAGGTGGCAATTCCCACGCATCCTGCAGTGCTCTGCAGCAGTAATTAACTCCGTAACACCACCAGCCCTTCCCTGCTGTAGGAGCAGACTTTCTCCCGTGTTTCTTTCTTATCAATTGCTGGAGGAAAGGCAGCTCACGTACAACTTCCCACAAGCACATATGCATGTACGGCAGCTTTATCTTCCTGAGAAACTGCAGGCAGCTGCCTACAGCCACCAAAAGCCCCTCTGCTGGCCCAGAGCGGAGCAAGCATCCCATTTGTGAATCTCTGCAGGCTCAACAGCACCCTGCCAGCGCAGAGGCTGCCCTTATCTGTCTTCGTTTAACCTTTATCCAAAGGGCTGCGTTTTAAAGCCAGAATGTCTGCTCCAAAATGAGACATATGCTAATCCTGCGCAGGACAGCGATGGATGAGGCAGGCTAAGAAAAGCAGTCAAAAAATACCATTACCTCGCAGTGCTAATCTGCTTCCTGCAATTATTCTATTGCACTGAACGTGTTGCTGGCTAAAGCCCTGGCTTGCAAATAAATCTGGTTTCTACCCTAAGTCTTCAACCATTAGAGGGCTGTGCTTGACGTAGTGTCCTGCCTGCTCTGGGGACCCACACTCCAATCTGTATTGGTTTTGACGTTGCACCGTGATGCCTGGTGCTGTATGATGGGATGGTGGTACTGGGGATGGTGTTACCTGGGCAGCTCCGGTGCGTTCCCCAGGTAACGGCAGGGATGGGGATGAGCCAGCCTGAATCAGCGGGGTGGTGGCAGCCCTATCGCAGCTGTTCGCTGGGTTACTGTGGAAACTGCAGATGTGCGGTGACGGTTGAGGGATTTGTGCAGGAAGACCATTTTGAATTTCCAAGTGCCAGCTTTATTGATGTGGTGGAGCTGATCCTAAGGGTTAAAAAGAAGGGGTCAGGTCACGGAGCAGCCATCAGCACACCCCAACCACACCCAGACGTCCTTACCCACTGCTTGCCTGCAGCCACAGCCCAGCTGAGCCTGCCGGGAAGGAGCTGGGGAAGATTTTCAGGTAACAAACAGACTTAAGGAGATGGTAAACTATTTGCATTTACTTCAGGAGGAAAAGAAACGGTGTTTGTCTTACAGATTATCCACTGGGTAGTTAATTGGTTTGGTTTGGAGCTTTGCCATCCTGGGCTTCAGTTGCTGTTTAAAACAGCCCATTTGGGATACAAACCCAGGTCTGATGCCTCTGCTTTTCTTTCTTTAGCTGGTTGTCACTGTCAGGGTGGCAACCTCAGGACAGAGGAGCAAAAGCCTCCAGGCCTCTGCTACTATCCGAGGAGGATTTTATTCCCTGCAATGTCCCAGGGAGGTGCTGGGAGGAGAGGAGCAGGTTTCACCTCAAGAGCCATGGAGGGAGCAGGGCAGGTTTGCTTGGAAATGCTGAGAAAGTTCCTAGCACTTGGCTGGGGGCAGGATGGTGCTTCCCCAGCTGCGCCGCAGCAGTGCAGACATTTTGCAGGATTGTGTGGTCATTCCCACCTGGACAAGTCCCCTCTCTGCTGTGACCAGCACTTCTCCACTCTTCCTTCTGCAGACTGGACTTGCCGCTGTTTGAGCATTGATTCTGGAGCTCATTGACTTGCTGGGGACAGGGTGGTGGCACATGGTGTCTCCTGTGATCTTTATGCATTAAATGCAGCTTGTCTTGGTGGTATAGGGTCCCTGCAGGCCTGCATCTCCCAGGGCCTCACGCCCTCCAGCATTTGAGAGTGGCTGATGCTTCTGAGCGTCAGATTTGGGCTTCCAGTCATGCATCCCCCCTCCTTCCCAGCACAGGACTGCAAAGTCCTCTTCTACCTCTCTGCATCCCGGGAAGGGCAACATCAGCATCTCCTGCCTGGCATCCAGGCTAGCCCAATAGCGCTGATGGGCTGCTGCTTGCCATGCTCACCCAGGAGACACGGGGAGAGCTGTGCAGCTCTGTGGGCACATCGGAACCAGCTCCTGGTGTCCAGCTGGTTGGCTTCACCAGCTCACAGCTCTGGCTGTGTGACACCCCAGCTCCTGCAGAAGAAAAGGTTTTGTTCTTACTTTTCAGATGGAGCATTTCTCCTTTCTGATTTATACAGCTACACACTGCTGGGCTTTTCATTATTAACTGTCTTGACATAGAGGACTTCAGCAGCTTTTTCCCCAGAATGGGAATGAAAGAGGAATGCTTGGGGGTCAGCCAGATCACCTGAGCTGGGACAAGCATCTGCAATTTAACAGAGGAGCTGTCCCCAGTTGTGCCCCATCCCCGTGCCGGGCTGCGGGACAGGAGCCAGTGGTGGCTGGCTGCTCTCCAAGTGCAATTCAATCAAAGGCATCGGGGTAATTGACTTCATGTATCCCAGCAGGGCTGGCAGCCAGCCGGCGCTTTAGCTGAGATCAAGACTCAACAGAGATAAAGAAGGGGAAAATTAATTCAGAAAGGCCCTCAGCTGCTGCTGTGCCCAGAATCTGGCTACTGATGTCGGTGTCCCAGGGGCCCTGGTGTGCTGCCAGCCTGCCATGGAAATAAAAAGCCGCTGTGCAGGGCCAGGGTGCAGGCTTCTCCTCTCCCCCAGCAAAAGCCAGGTCCTGCCCACCTGTCCCTCTCACTGGCAATGGGATGGTGACCTCTCTGCCTCCAAGCCTTCACCGCTGGAGCCGGTGGCAGTGGGTGCACAATGATGCTTCCCCCAGCTGAGGATGTGGGTGCTGAGGATGGTGCCGTACGTGCGTTTGCCAAATTGTAGTCTGCAAATGGTGAGGAGCCCCATCAAAGTGATCAGGGCAGGCGAGGCCAGCGCTACTCCCACTCATGCAAGGAATGACTGAAGCCCATCTGATTGCTCTGACATGAAGAGCGAGGCTTTAGAGTGACGATGGACCTAAAGGCTTTGGTTCCCTAAGCTGACTTCATCTTTATTTGCATTAAGCCATTCTGAAACAGTGTCATCTCATGGGAGAGAGGGAGGGATTGAGATTTCCTTTGGCTCGGTACCTGGGGTGGGAGGTGTGGATGCAGTTTCCCCCTCACAGAGCCTTTCTAGCAGGATGTAAAGCAAAGCACATCCCAGTGTGCAGTGCCAGCCCCGGCACCACCCATGACACTGCCCACGGGCACCTTGGATGGGAGCCAGACAGGAGCATGGGAAGAGTCAGACACCATGTGGAGAGGATGAGTTTCCAAGAAAGGTGACGCTGCTGCAGAAACCTGAAGTTTTTCCACTAACAAAGGCAGGAGGTTTTATTGATCAGCAATGGGAAATAATGGTCCTAATCACAGGCAGCTGAGTATTGATAGAGCTGAGTTAATAATGCTTAAAGGGAGGGAAGGAAAGGTCAATGTACAAGTGAGGAATTGACTGCTGTCTCGTTAGGCCCAGATGCTGATATTATTAAATATAAACTTGGCAGTGCACCTCAAGTAAACCAGGGAGCATGAATTATGTAAATTCATTTTCTGCCTTTCTACTGCACTACATTAAAGGAAGCAGGGTAAGACCCAAAGTGTATGATAAAGGGGGGAGATTCAAAGGAAATGCATATAAGCTTCAGGGTTATAGCACGCGTAGATCAGGTCATAAATTAATTTAAATATGAGGACTGTTACGATCCTCTAGCCGTAAAATTTTATGCAGACATTCTTCTATGAAACCTTCACCTTTGTCTGAACAGGAGAATATCCTCCAGAAGGACATTGAGGTTTGATTTAAAGGCAGGGCATAATAGAAAAAGCCTTAATATATGCTATATCCTTAATAAGCTAATGGAAAACTCATCTCTCGTATCCATGTATAAACGTATTTTGTTTTACTTTCCAGAAAGACTGGTTGCCAAGCAGGAGACTTTAAGTGAAAAAATATCCTTTTCTCATTAGGACTAGAAAATCTAGAAAACCTCTATGAGTGAAAGATCAAAAACATCAATAATTTCAGGCTTGTTTTATGCATACAGATATGGAAAGGGCACTATCTTCAAAATTTGTTTCTTTTCATGTTGGCAAATTACAGGTCAGAGATGAACCTTTACCTATGCATCCCACTGGGAATCTGATGTTTGGCATTTCTAGAGCAGTGGGATTATCCCAGTAAGTTTCCTTCTGTGTAAAAGCAGCTTTCATCCTAAAGCTCCTGCTGCCCTGACCAAAACCAGACATGCATTTCTGCTGTGGCATCTCAGGAAAGCAGAGCCCTCAGGGCCACAATGGTATGAGCCCCCACCACTGTTTCTGGTGAGGAGGAGGAAGAGGATGGGCTGCTTGACATGAGACACACCATTGATGTGTGCCAAGAGGATCACCTAGTTAATATTATCCTAGTTAATATTTATCCTATTAATATATATATTATATATCATATATATTGTAATATGATGTATTATAATATTATAATATCTTATTAATATAGGATAGTTATTATCCTAGTTAATAACTTGTTCCCCATCAGTGATTACCACCATATCCTGATTAGCAGCTGGGAGAAAAGTACTGCATTATGTGGCCACTTCCAAAAGTATCAGTGCCAAGGCAGGCAGGGAGCAAGTCTTAGAGGAACACCACCATTTTTGCTCCTGCTGCATCATCCCCTGCCTTCCGGGTGCTCACAGAAATCTCTGCTCTACCGCACCACCGGGTTTAGAAAACTTATGAAGATTCACGCTCTTTCAGGTTGCTGCCTTTTTGTCAGGTCTGGTTGAGATTGAGCAGCAACATTAAAAAGAAATTGCAGCGATTTGAACCCTCGCTGCTCCCTGTAGGTTGTTCCCACGGGAGAGGAATCTCGGCAAGATTACCTGAGTGGGTAGCAAAGAAAGATTCAGTGTTGTGACCCCACATGGGAAAGGGTTACAGCCAGACCTCCGTTAGCAGCAGAGCAGCCACTGAGGCCAGCAGAGATGCACAGCCCAGCTGCAGAAGTTTTGCTCACATTCCTTATCTTTTAAAACCACCAGTAGCCCATCAGCAGGACACAGAGCCTTTGCAGCTGGGGCTCCCGGGCCAGGGGAGCTCACTGGAGTGCTCCCAGCAGCGCTGGTAGATGGCCTCAAGCTGCCCTGAAGTGATTTAATCCCTAATAACAGTATTTGAAGGCCTGACAATTAAAGAACTCTCACGCCGCTTGCTTGCAAGGATGTGAGAGTAATCGTTTCTAAGACCCCTCGCTAAGCTGTAATCCTAATTAGTATTAAGATTCCTCTTTTTTTCAAAGCAGAGTGCTACAATTAACCCAAACGTGCCACACACCAATTGCTGGAAGTCGGTCTGAAGGCCTGGCAGGGAGCTTGCGGCATCTCGGTGCATTGTGTGAGTTTTATTTGCAGGCAAGAAACACCAGTCAGGGTGGCTGTGTCTCGGCCCTGTTCCCCTTCAGAAAGACTGATCCAGGGGCTGCTTCTTGCCATCAGGAACCTACAGTCTCATCTCTGGATGGGTGTGAGCATCCTGAAGCAGAGGTATCTGAGCAAAGATGGAAACAGGGCTGGGTCTAGGAGGTACTGGTACCCAGCAGGGGCACTGGGACTGAGCGATGAGCGCTGACAGGGAGGTGGTGAAGGTCTATCACTCTGTGCCACACAGCCTTGGTGTCCCCAGGAGCTGGCTGTGAATCTCTGGTGTGTCACACATGGTGGAATATACATCCCTAGTTTTCCTTTCAAAAGGAAATTCTCAACTCACCTTGGCCTCTCCATTTCATCTGCCAGTAGCAGGTACTCGTCGGCCGTTGCCTTCCTCCCCTTGGAATCTGCTTTCTTTTTTGTTGCCAGCACTCAAACCCTTGCTGCTGCATAACAGAGGGGTGAAAATGTGCAAATCTCTCTTTATTCAACAGATGGCTTGAAAAACCCAAGAAGGCTTAGCCCTGTGTGGAAGGCACTTGTTTTAAGGATGCTTCATACAGCAGAACAGGAACACATGGTTTCCTTTCATCACTTATGTCAAGACTGGAGCTGGGCTAAGAGGTGTCACCCCCCCTCACCACTGCATGCCTGCCTCCTTCAAGCTATGTGGAGAATCTCTTCTCTCCTTTCTTTCTGTCTTGATATGTTCCCTTTGATCTGTGTCATCTCAGGTTTATTTTCCATGATGCTAAAAGAGCCTCATCAAGCAGGCAGGGGCAGAGCCTCTCAGTGGAGCGCATTCACTTGTCGGGTTATTTCTGCTCCACATTGGGTTATTTCTCCTCTGCATTGGGTTATTTCTTCTCCTTTCTCTTCCTGCACAGCAGCCACGGAGGGAGCTGCTTTACCTTGTCCCTAGGAGGAATCAGCCCCTGCCAGGGACTGGCATGGCTTTGGGGTCACACACAGCTCTGCCCAGGGCTGGTGGTTTCACACCCAGATTCATGGCGTTGTTCAGTCCATAGCATGATGTGCTGTAAGGCTGGGACTTCCTTTGCCAGAGTTGGCTTTGTGGCTTAAAAATGCAAGTTATGAGCAGAGCACGGAACTGGCCAGTGGGTTCCAGGAACCTCCTGTGGTTATAAAACAAAAAAAAACCCGAAATAGCTTCAATGCTTTTCTCACTGTGTAGGCTTAAATGGCTTTTAAAATGGGCTTGGTTTGCCCTGAATGTGGTGAATGAGTTCTGAGTCCTGGAGAGTTATCGGTGTGCAAGAGACAGAGCATGGCAGGACAGGCAGCCTGAGCTCCAGCAGCAGCTAAACCTCCCCCAGCTGCCTCAGATAAGCCGTGTACCTGGGTACAAAGATCCTTTAGGTAGGGGTGCTTTGTGCAAGGGGTAGATGAGGCCTAGAGCTGCTCTGCAATAACTTTATTGAAGGCACTGTCAATTTTTTGTCCATCTCACAGGTCCACCTTGTGTGGTGCCAGGGGCTCAGACAGAGCATGGTCGCTTGACTGAGTCCCAGCAGTGCATGGGACCTCTCAGTGTGGGTAAGAGCAAATCGCACCCCGACAGCTCCCCCAGGCTTGCTAACCTTCTCCTTGGGACAAGCCGGGAGTCGGGCAATCACAGTGTCTGCCACTGGATTGTGCAGTGAGGTTATCTGTGGCATACAGATCGTGTCTTGATTTTTTTCTCCTTTTTAAAGCAAAGACCTTTTTTAGCGTGCGAATAAATGCTCTCCTAAAAGAGAAGACGCCATCTGCTCCTAAGCACAAATTTAATTTTCTGAAGGGTTAGTTTTAAATAAGATCCACAGGCTCAGAGTGGTGGCTGAGGGAGCGTGTAATGGGTTTTTGCCCCTTCTGAATCTTGCTGGAAGCAGATGTCTCAGTTAATGGGAGGGCGATGCATTGCCTGCAATGAAACAGGGGTCCTGGCAGCTGGAAACTCCACGAACTCCCAGAGCTCTGGTGGTTAAACTGGTGCTTGCAGGTAGGCTTAGAGCATTGACATGCAAATGCTCAGGAGCCAGGTGAGGACTCTGCCATGCTCACCAGTTACACCAGTGCAGGGCCCCAGCACAACCCCTTTGGAGCACTGGTCCTGCATCAGCTGAGCCGCCTGGCCCTCATGCGCTTTGTCCCTTGTGCCTTCCAGCCGCTGGTGCTGCTGATGGAGTGGCCTGAAGCCACCCACTTCTCGCGGGCTACTGCCGTCTCCTGGTGGACTCCAAGAAGATGATATTCTCCAGGGCCCTCAGCCAACCGCCCCCACCTCAGATTATCAAGGCAGGTACGTTTCAGCCTCTGCTTTCTGTGTGCGCCCCTTCCCCAGCATTCCTCTCCTCCTCCTCCCTCGTCTGCCCAGGGCTCTGCAGCATTAGAAAGGGTTTCTCTGTGGCATCTCCCGTCTGCTCCCATTCCCCCTGCAGTAACAGCAGACCCCAGAAAACAAGGAGCAGGGAGAGAAGTTCTCATTTTGGATAAGCTCTGGCTTGCAGTGTCAGCTCAGGCCCTAAACACTCACTGCAAGTGTTGCTCTGGCAGCTCTCAGAGCAGATCCAGGAGATACCTTTTGAAAAGACCCGTAACACTGCCAGCTGAGTGCTGGGTCACTGTGAGCTGCTGAAGGAATGCAGCACACGCTCCTTGGCTGGCATCCTGGCTTCAGAGACCAGGATGCATTCAGCCAGGGTCTGTGCTCCTGCTGCCTTTGGATGCTGCTGCTTTCATCAGTGGAGTCTGGATAGCACGGGCAGCTCTGCTGATTTCCTAAATCAGGAAGGAAACTTAGACATCCTAGCTTTTCAGGCCTGATGCAGGGATCAGAGGCCTGGTCTGGGTACAGCAGAAACCAGAACAGCTTAAGACAGGCTCTGTCCCACCAGGCACTGAGGCTCTGTTCCTTGAGAATGGATTGCAGGTGTGAGTCCCCCTCAGAATGATCAGTGATTTCAAACAAGAGCCAGCCGTGAGCTACATGCTGCTGTTCCATGCAGGTGTTCACACCAAATATGTTTTGTATAGGGAAATATAAAATACAGGATTAGATGGGCAAAATACCAATGCAGCTGACTCTAGAAGGTTGCCCCCAGACCCCTCAAGTGACACTGCAGCTCCAGAGAGCTGTGACAAGTCCAGCTTAGCTGGTAGGGTGTCAAAACTGCCCTCTCAAGATGTGACTAGCTGGGGGAGGTGGGAGGAAGGGACTTGGGAAAGGACTCAGTGCCTCCGAGCTCTGAGGAAGGCACCCGGACACAGACGTATCACATGTGGGAGGACACACAGGAGGCGTTGGGAAAGCATCCGTGGCAACCTCGGTGAATCCAGGGAGAGACCTGGCAGGTGATGCTGGTGTAAGTATGTGTGCATGGTTTCCTTTCGTTTCTTCACCTGCACCTCTTACAGAACCACATTTAGTCACGTTTTGCTATGAGTGGAGGGTGTTTCCAGCTTAACTGGCTGTCATCAGAGTGGTCCTTCCCTAGGTCATGTCACCCTGAAATGGGCTACAGGGACACATGGGGCACACGGAGTCAGAGAAAGGCAGTAGGAAGCAGAGAGCATCCCAGAACATCCCCAGGGGCTCAGAGGGAGAGAGGCTGTGGTGCCCACAGTTACTGCTCACTCAGGGGTGTCTCAGTGTGTGCGAGTGGTGCTTTTCGACACCCTAGCAACAGTTATAATAGCTAAGATTTTTCCTCAAGGAGATTTTGCTCCATCAGCATGGTCCAAACCTATGCCAAAAAGGGCAGTAGATCTGCCCCTTTTCTTGACAGACTCAAGTGTCACTCTGCAGGGGTGTGAGGGGAGTCACAGTATGGGTAGGACAGCGATGGAGCAATGGATCTGTGGTCTTCATACCAAAGAGTGAGCTCCTCTCTGGATGGCCTGGCCTATCCTCAGGGGTGCAATGAAAACCTGACCAGTGGAGTAGAGCCGTTTCCCTGCAGACCCAGGACACTCAGCCCAGCCACTCAGACTTCCTTTGGAAGGAGTGAATTTAGTGTGAATTGAGAAAATAAAGTCTGGTCACAGTTGTAGTCTCACTACAGCTGCAGCCCAAGCTGTCAGGAGCTGGGTGGATCACAGGAAGCGGGCGCTGCTGATCATTAGCACATCTCCACAGGACCGATCAGAAAACCTCACCGAAATTAATCGAGTTAGCCCAGGTTTTGACTTTCCAGGGTGCAGGCAGGCTGTACCAGAATCTTAAATACAAAATCAAGCCCTGGCCCATGCTTTTTGCCTAGAGGAGGAACACATCCATCTTCCCTGAGGCCCATTAAAACCTCCCGCTGAACTGCAGACATTTTTAGAAATGCTCGCTCTGTCCGGATGCTGTCAGTTACATCCATCTCTCTGAGTTTCCTTGCGGAGCCATGTGCCAAATCCTTCCCCTCTACAGGAAGGGTTGCGCCATGCTGGAGCTGTGCAGGCGATTCACCTCCCTGCCCCGTCCTCTCCCTGCTTCCACCAGCAACCATGGTCACCAGGAGGCTCCATTCTCTTGGTTGCTCTCTCAGCTCTTCCTCAGGACCTTTTTCCCATACAGCATCTCAACTAAGTTGACACTAAGTTGGTAGGGAGTGTTGATCTGCCTGAGGGTAGGAAGGCTCTGCAGAGGGACCTGGATAGGCTGAATCAATGGGCTGAGGCCAACTGTGTGAGCTTCAACAAGGCCAAGTGCCGGGTCCTGCACTTGGGTCGCAATAACCCCATGCAGCGGTACGGGCTTGGGGACGAGTGGCTGGAGCTGCCAGACACCTGGGGGTGTTGGTGGACAGCAGGATGACCATGAGCCAGCAATGTGCCGTTGCGGCTAAGAAGGTCAATGGCATCCTGGGGGTATCAGAAGGGCTTTGGTTAGGTGGAGAGAGGTTCTCCTTCCCCTCTACTCTGCCCTGGTGAGACCACATCTGGAATATTGTGTTCAGTTCTGGGCCCCTCAGTTCAAGAATGACAGGAACTGCTTGAAAGAGTCCAGCGCAGAGCCACAAAGATGATGGAGGGAGTGGAGCATCTCCCTTATGAGGAGCAGCTGAGGGAGCTGGGTCTCTTTAGCTTGGAGCAGAGGAGACTGAGGGGTGACCTCATTCATGTTTATCAATTTGTAAAGGGTGAGTGTCAGGAGGAAGGAGCCAGGCTCTGCTCAGTGACAGCCAATGACAGGACAAGGGGCAACGGGAGCAAGCTGGAGCATAGGAGGCTCAATCTGAATATGAGGAAAAACTTTTTTACTGTAAGGGTGACAGAGCACTGGACCAGGCTGCCCAGAGAGGTTGTGGAGTCTCCTTCTCTGCAGACATTCAAAACCCGCCTGGACGCCTTCCTGTGTGACCTGGTCTGGTGATCCTGCTCTGGCAGGGGTTGGACTGGATGATCTTTCGAGGTCCCTTCCAACTCCTAATATTCTGTGATTCTGTGACTATGGATTTTAGGGTTTTGGCCCTATTCAGCAACAGGCCCTGACTTGTCCGTGCTGCCCCACCCCAACCCAGCACCAAATGCACATCCCCAGCCGCAGCAGCCTTGTGTTCACACCCATAGCTGTCACTTCTGAGTACCAGTGTGTCCATAAACGAGAGAGATACTGTTTTGATTGGGATTGTAGCATTGCAGGTGATGAACAGTATAATACAAACATGTGTTTGGGGAGACAAATTGTCCAATTTGTTGAGCTAATGAATTTAATTAGGATTTATTTGATTTAATTTCTACTTGGTAAGACAGAGCCTGCATCCCCCTGGCAGCCGTTCTCAGCACAGCTGCACAATTCAACCCGTAATGCAAACAGATGCCCCTCCTGAGGGCTGGACCACTGGCCAGCAGTTCAAGGAAGATTTCAGCCGCTCGCCTCTCTCAAGGGAGCAAGGGGAGGCTGTTGCAGGGAAATGCAGAGGGCGCTTTTGCAACGAGCCTGATCCCATAGCTGTCAGCCAGCCAGAGACAGGACATTTTCCCAGGTAGCTGCCATGGATGGAGTCCAGCCCAGAGCAATAGGAAAGCTGAGACACTTAGGAAACAGACCTCTTGGGAAATGTTAAAGGAATTTGCTGTGGTTGGTTTAGAAAAGAGACAGGTGGGGAGGTGGAGAGGGAGAAACAGGACAATATTTCTGATGTCTAAAGGTTGTAAAAGGGCACTGATCAATTGTGCTGCTGGTCCATGGTGTCATTGATCCAATTCCTCACAAAAACCTAGCTTTAGGGCCAATATTTCCTTACTATAACTTTCAGGGTGACCAGGAGCTTCCCCACGCTGCTTTCCCTTCTCCTGAGTGCTGCTGCTAACGTGCTTGTTGTGGTTTTGGTTTAGATCACATCAACGCACACAACCTCCCCCGGGCTGCCACAGCAGGGCACGTGGGAAAGAAAGAGAGCGGCTTGGTGGGTGGCTCTGCCGCCGGCACAGGAGCAGCTGGGGCTGCGGCCACCCGGGCGTCGGACTCGGAGCTCATCAGCTTTTGCTACCTGCATATGCGAGAGCAGAGGAAGGAAAGAGAGAGCAGGACGGATATCAATGAAAACCTGATTTTTTTTGAGGAAACTCGTCCCAGGACCAAATCTGATCCCACTTCCAAAAGCTCTGGCCAAGGCTATGATGGGGCAGCTAATGAATGTGACCTGGATGGGCTCGACCAAGACAGGCACGCAAGCAGGGCCAGGGCGCACACCATAGACACCCACCTGCGGAGCAACGCCTCGCACTTCTACTGCGAGTCCTGCCAAGCCAAAATCAAAAGCCGGCTGGCCTCCTGCAAAGGGGGCAAGGCCGGCAGTGCCCGGGACAATATGGTAGACTTGATGTCACTTCCCCCTCCTGGGAGCGATGAGGAAGAAGACGAGACCACATCCCTGCTCCCTGCCATTGCCGCCCCCCCTCCCGGTTTCCGAGACAACAGCTCGGACGAGGATGACCCCAAGCGCCGGGCGGCTGCCCAGAGCCAGGAGCAGGGCCGGCACCTCTGTGGCATCCTCTACGATGAGATCCCAGTCACGCTGATTGACAACGTGCAACCGAGGACAGTCCGAGACCATGCCCAAGAGCTGGACGATGCCCTGGTGTCCACCCTGCAGGCGCTGGAAGCCCTGGCTGCTTCAGAGGATTGTCCGCATCCCCCACCACAGCAGACAGCAGGTATTTCAGTGGCCAGGACTGTCTTCTTCCCTACAGCCTTTCTTTCCTATGATGTATCCTTCCCTTTACTCTCCTTCTCCCATTCTGTACGTGATTGTGGAGCAGCTTCTGGTAAAAACTAAGTTGTAGCAACAGGCTCTAGCAGGCACAGCCAAAACGCTGCTCAGAAGATTTCTCAGCAGCTGAGGTGGGATTCCTCTCCCTCACAGAGGCTGAAGGAGTCCTTTGGTTGTTGCATATGTGTGATAGTGCTGGAGTGAGGCACTAACAAACCAGTACCTTGAGCATGGGTTCCTCCCTGCTGTGACCCCACTCAGCCGATACCTTTGGTCTTTGCAGGTTCCTAGACAGGCTTTGCAGGGTGTGAGCCCTTCACAGGGCAAAGCTGCTGTCAGATGGGTGTCTCTGGGCCCAGCCTGCTGGCACCACAGTCCTTTGCCCCTCTCCCCGCCTCAGTTGCTCTACTCACTGTGGCAGAGTAGCTATCGCCCGATTTTCCTTCTTGCTTCAGACACGTCCCTGTAGCTCTGCTACTGCTAACACTGGAAAGCTTCCCAGGACCTTCTCCTGGGCCAAGAGCTCTTGCTGAATTGAGCTCACAAGCCAGCTCAGCATTGACAAGTGATCACTCCTACAAGCATTAACTCTTAGCCGCAGGAAATCACTAAAGTTTCTCTGATGGGATGCTGTGTCTCGCATTCCTGGGACCCTCCTGCCCCATGAAGTTCCCCTCTCCTCTGTGTAGCAGTGTGGTGTGAGTGTTGTTGTGGGGTTTTCTTTGTGTCCCTCCTCAGGTCTTATTGTCCTGGCTGCCATCACTCCAGAGTCATCCTTGGATTCTGGCCACGAAACCAACTCTTCAGAGCTAACCGACGTCTCGGAGATGGTCTCTGCTATGAAGCAGCATCAGAATGCAGCCTACTTCCTCGCCCAACACATCAACAAAGAAAACCTCCTGGCCAGAAAGGACCTGCCTTTCCGAATCCAGAGTTGTGCTGCCCAGGCTGTTCTTGCCTCACCCTATGCCCTCAGCCGCCAGGAGTCCAGCCCTTCATTGAAACCAGCTTTTTCTCACCAAAGCCCCAACCTTACCAATTGCAAGAGCAAACAGGAGCAGCAGCACACCGAGGGGAACTACACCATGGCTGTCCAGCCAGCGCTGACCCCCCAGCTTAGTGAGCAGAACAGGGGGGCTCCAGGGCCAGGCTCTGAATGCAAAGGTGCAGGCCACACAAAAGCTGCCTTTGAGATATCTCTGCATGCCACGGCAGCCCCGAGCAGGGAGCAGGCACAGGATTTACAGGAGAAGATGCTCAAAGAGATGCAGCCGAGCTCCAAGCTCCCCCTGGATCAAAAAAGTGATGTAACTCCAGCCGTCGTTTCAGCTGCTTGGCAGCAAGGGGCAAATGCAAAAGGCTCAGCTCCCCAAGTGGCAGCAGCCCCAAAAGAAGACAAGAACGCGAATGGTACCAGCAGCTGTGCATCAGCCAGCAGCAAGCCTTTGAAACTTAAAGGAGGTCCACAAACCACAGAGATGTTGTGCAACTGTCAGCAGCAGCAGCAGCAGCAGCAACTCTCTCCACAGCAGCACTGTGAAGTTTCTCCAAGTCCTAAAGAAGCTCATGGCAGTAAGGCTGAAGCTTTCCACCTCACCTCAGTGGGTGAGGAAGGGATGCCCAGTAAGACTTTTGTCTGTCAAAGCTACCAGCAAAAAATGAGTAGAGACACTTCAGGAAAAGCCACAGGCGGAGAGCCAGGTCAGAAGGCAAGCGAGGAAGCCACAAGCCTCGTCTTTCAGAAACACACTGCTCCTTCAAACCAAGGACAGAAAACGCAACAGGAAAGTTCAGCCAAAAGCTTAAAAGCTGAGAGTTGCAATCTGCACTCTTCATCACCTGGTAGCACTTTCAGGAGCACCAGTGAGGAACCCAAAGGGCCAATTCAGCTGGTGCCCAGATCTGAGAGCCTGAAGATCAGCACTGTGCCTTCCAAAAAAGTAGAAAAAGTCTTGGAGGTAACCCAACAAGATGCTGATGTCCCAGCTAAACCCAAAGCTCCAAGAGCTACCTTCAGGTTGAGGAACCTGTTCTCTGCAACATTTCCCACCCGGCTAAAGAAGGAGACGGACGAGCGGCAGGCCCAGCTGCAGAAGGTAAAGCAGTACGAGTTGGAGTTCCTTGAAGAGCTGCTGAAGCCAAAGAGCAAAAGTGACGTCCCACCGCAGGAGTATCTGCAACCTCCTGCCCCAGGGCGCTGCAGCTGCCAGCTAAGGAGCAGCCCTGTGCAAAAAGTCCCGGGGATGTCTAGGGAGCAAAGGCGCAGCTGCGACTGCAAGCGGATTTGCAGGGGAGTGAGGCTACCCCCTAACCAGTTGGTGATGCCTGAACTGGAGAGGCGAGAAAGGGATAAAGTCACTGATGAGCAGACGCAGGCAGAAGCCATTAGGCTGACAAGCATGAGCAGCCCTTCCAAAGGCAAGCGGATACGATCTACGAGTTTAGAATCCAGAGACTACCGGTCGGATCCGGAAAACGATGTGTCCTGTTTGACAACGTGCGCTTCCCGGGGGGAGTGCATGGGTGCTCCACACTACAGGAAGCTCTTGCGTCGCTACAGCGTCAGTGAAATAGATAAGACTGACAGGACATCCCTGTCCTCCGACATCTACCAGAACATCTACACAACCAAGCAGCAGGGTGCCCAGAAAGAGCCTGAGCCCACCATCCTTTGTCCTGTTCTGAAGAGCAAAATCCAGGAAGTCTCTGGAGTGGCTGACCCGTCCTATGTCCAGATAGCACAGGAGAAGAAGAACCAGAAGGGGTCAGCAGTGTTCTCTGTCCAGGAGGAGATGTATCGCAGCC
>NW_010202493.1:50580-54739 GCF_000695765.1 Mesitornis unicolor
CGGCGGGAGGAAGACATGGAGGATGAGAAGTGCTGCTCCATCCGGTACTGCTTCTACTACAGGAAATGCGATGTGGCAGATGACGGGAGCGAGAAGGATGAGCTGTCCTATTCCATCCCCATGCAGATACTCCCAGGAATGAAGCTGGACAATCAGATGGTCCCAGTCATGAGCAGGACCCTTCAGGTCCTCGATGCAACAGCCTGCAGCAGTCCCAGTGACAGTCAGACCCAGGAAATAGATTTAAGGACCTCCAGCTTTGAGGGGAGCTTGGCAAAGATCAACACCCTTCGAGGCCATGCCTACAGCTTTCCCAATGGGTTTCTGCAAGTGCAGCTGGACACCAATGAGCTCCTGACTATCCTGAGGCAGTGTGTGGTGAGCCCTGATGTCCGGGACTGCAAACCCTACATCTCCCAGCTGGCTGAGTACAAGCAAGAGCTCGCTCTCAAATTCAAGGAGTTTCGGGCGTCCTGCCGCCGCGTGGCTGCCGTCGACAAGAGCCCTACCCACATGCTCTCTGCCATCACGAGCAGCTTCCAGGTGCTAAGCAGCCTCATCGAGACATTTGTGAGGCTGGTGTATGTTGTGCGCTCCGAGTCCCAGCGCCAAGAGCTGCTGACGAAGGTGGAGGAAGTGGTGAGAAACTACACCTTCCTCCTGAAGGCCGCGGAGGAGTCCACGGCCAGAACGCTGAGCCACCAGCAGACGATGGAGCAGCTCGCCCGCCAGTCCGCCACAGTCGCCACTGTCATGAGCACGCTCACACGCTCCCTAAAGACGTTAATCAATAAGTAAGCCAGCTACAAAATCCAACAAGCCAGCGTGTGCCGGGCCGTGTGCGAGTGGTTCTTAAATCGCATAGGTCTGGTGTGAGTGCGTGTCTGCAGGCCCACATTACTGGGCTCTGCGGTAGCCAAGATACTTTTCTCTCTGCAGAACAGATGGCTGTGTTGGTGGTGTTTTTGAAGGGTAAATTCGTGCCCTGTTGCGAGCTGTGCAATCGGCTCATCAAGGGTCTCAAGCAGCTGCCCTGCTTGCTCTCCCATGCTGGCTTGTTGGTACTTGGGGGGCACAGTCACGCTGTCTTCACGCTGGTTTGGTTCCATATGGTTGTGGGCTTCACTTGTGCAAAGACCTTTGTCGTTGTGTGTGGTGGGCCAGTGAGTTAGCAGGAACTGAGCGGACATCTCCTGGCTTCACTTGAGCAGTTTGGTGCCAAACCAGTGTCTTGCCACGTCAACAGCTCTTCTGCCTCTGGGGTCTTCCTGGCCCATAAATGCAACTTAATTAGTAGCAGAAGTGATCTCTGGGGTGCAAGTCCCTGCTGCTATGCTAGGGCTTGAAAAGAGGTCCTAGTGTGGGCAGGATGTCCATAATGCTGGGGCAGAGCTAGGTCACCCAGGAAGGCTCTGCTCTCACAGCTTGGGCACCAATGCCCTGGTCCTGAGCACAGGCACTGCTGTGCAAAAGGCAAGAGGTTAATATGTGTGAGTAGGGAGGATCCAGGGAACTACAGACCTGTCAGTCTGGCCTCAGCACAGGCCAGGGAAGGTTATGGAGCAGATCACTTTGAGTGCCATCACACGGCACATGCAGAACAACCAGGTGACCAGGCTCAGTCAGCATGGGTTTGTGAAACGCAGGTCCTGTTTGACCAACCTGATCTTCTGTGACAAGGTCACCCACTTGGTGTTTAAGAGAAAAGCTGTGGATGTTGTCTGCCTAGGCTTTAGTAAAGCCTTTGACACCATTTCCCACAGCATTCTCCTGGAGAAACTGGCTGCTCATGGCTGGGACAGGTGCACTTTTCACTGGGTGAAAAACTGGCTGGATGGCCAGGCCCAAAGAGTTGTGGTGAATGGAGCTAAATCCAGTTGTGACCAGTCACAAGGAGTGTTCCCAGGGCTCAGTTTTGGGGCCAGTTCTGTTTAACATCTTTATCAATGATCTGGATGAGAGGATCGAATGCACCCTCAATAAGTTTGAAAATGACAGCAAGTTGGATGGTAGTGTTAATCTTCTTGAGGGTAGGAGGGCTTTACAAGGAATCTGGACAGGCTGGATCAATGGGCCAAGGCCAATTGTATGAACTTCAACAAGGCCAAGTGCTGAGTCCTGCACTTGGGTCACAGCAACCCCATGCAACGGTACTGGCTTGGGGGAAAGTGGCTGGAGAGCTGCCTGGTAGAAAAGGGCCTTGGAGGAAAAGCACCTGCTCAGACAGTCGGCTGAACATGAGCCGGCAATATGTGCAGGTGGTCGAGAAGGCCAATGGCATCCTGGCTTGTATCAGAAGTAGCGTGGCCAGCAGGAGTAGGGCAGTGATTGTGCCTCTGTACTAGGCACTGGTGAGGCTACACCTTGAATACTGTGTTCAGTTTTGGGCCACTCACTATGAGAAAGACATTGAGGTGCTGGAACATGTCCAAAGACGGGCAACAAAGCTGGTGAAGGGTCTAGAGAATAAGTTTTATGAGGAGCCCCTGAAGGAACTGGGGATGTTTAGTCTGGAGAAAAGGAGGCTCAGAGGAGGCCTTGTCGCTCTCTACAATCACCTGAAAAGAGGTTGTAGCAAGGTGGGTGTATCCTTTCCTGAGTAACAAGTGATGAGTCGAAATGGCCTCAAGTTACAGCAGGAGAGGTTTAGATTGGATATTAGGAAAGAAATTCTTCACTGAAAGAGTTGTCAAGCACTGGAACAGGCTGCCCAGGGAAGTGGTTGAGTCACGATCCCTGGAGGTCTTTAAAAGACATGTAGACATAGCGCTTAGGGACATGGTTTAGTGGTGGGCTTGGCAGTGTTAGGTTTATGGTTGGAATCAATGATCTCAAGGGTCTTTTCCAACTTAAACAGTTCTGTGATTCTGCATTTTCCTTTCTCTGCTGGGTGTCTGTGTGCCCAGTAGGGAGCCTGCAAGGAACCCAGATTGATCTTTGACCATTGCAAGCCAGAACTTGGGCTTACAGCTGAGAGGAGACTTTTTCACACCATTCTCCAGAGGTCAGGTCCGTGCCTCCAAGGTTCACCCCAAACTCTCTCCCATTTCCTTTCACCATGTCCATCAGGGAGGAACCCCAGATCTGTGAGCCACTGTTTGCCCCCAAGCCAGGCAGTGCTGCTGCCATCGGCCAAAGGAGTTGCCCTCCTTGCCAGGGCATTGGGGTCCTTTTCCTGTCTCCACCAAACTGACTGCCATAAGAAGCATTATTTAGTACTGTGTGATGGTTATTTATTTGGAGTTGGGGTTTTTGGATTGTTTTTTTTTTCACTTCCAGGTGAATGGTAAAATTATTCCTAATTGCTTCCCTTCACATCCTGAGGTTCCCTTCACATCCTGAGGTTCCCCTCACATCCTGAGGTTCCCCTCCTCCTCCCTGTCTAGCTTCCAGACCAAATCAATCAGACCACTGTAACTGATGCTTCACTGCAGTCACCCACCCTCCAAAACAGGAGAAAAATGCAAGGTTTTACATTGCATTTCCCTTACCCTGCCACCCACTACACTTCACGCTGCATGGGGGGAGCGGGTCCTGCCAGGCCCACTATGCCTCTCCCCATTGCACCCACCTCTGACTGGAAGGGGAGATCGTGGCATCAGCCTCGCGGTGTCAGGAGCGGGTCAGGTTGTCAAAGCCAGCTTGCCCCAGCACTTGGGGATGATCAAGGATCTCCGTACGATCAGTCGCTTCCCATCTCTATTATTTGTTTTTTTTTATAAATACGCACATTCAGAATCTCTTGTTCTTCCATAGGAGTTATGGAAATGCACAATGTGCTTTTAACATGTGCGTCCTTTACCGAGTGCAATAACCTCCCCTGGCCTGTGGCTGTCCCAGATGTTGGCCATTGCTGTCCGCAAGGCAGAGAGGATCCTGCTGTAGGGACAGCCTCCTGCTTTCAAGAACCATGTAGCAAATACACACTGGAAGAGCCAATTTGGATTTCAGTCCGTGGTGGGCAAAGCCTGTTATAATACTGAAGGCCGACAGGGAGCCATGGTTTTTCTTTCCCCCTTGAATGGTCTATTATGGAACTCTGAGTTTCTTCAAGCTCCCCATTATGCCTGTATCATTCCTCCATAAATCTCTCAGCCTAATACAGAGGTAAATTTTTTTATTGTCTGTATATAGTATATATAAATAAAAAATATATATA
>NW_010202494.1:0-5642 GCF_000695765.1 Mesitornis unicolor
ACCGAGCGATTCTGTGATTCTGTGATCAGGGTTTAGTCGACCCAGTCAAGTATCCTAAATCCTAATGCTCAAATCATTATTGGCATGTTTCCAGACATGCTTGTGCTGTTCCTCATTCCCTCTCATGTATGCTAAATATATTGAACAAGCTGGGAGAGGAACTTCTGCTGATGTCAAGAGTACTGTAGGATTTCTTTCATACCTAATCACTTATTTATTTCAGCCAGCTGGTTAGAAGATCACACTAGTCTCTTTTTTCTGCCTGGAGTTTTTCCTTTTTCTGTGAGGCCTTGCAACACTCCCAGATTTCTACTTTTTATAACATTTCAGAAAAATTTCATGGAATCTCCAAACACCTTCCAGATAGAGCTTTTTGTTTGGTTTTGTTTTATGAAGAACAACAATTATAATACACCACATGCAAAGATTATAATCTCTATGATACTCAGTTTAATACTTTGATGGAATAAGTGACATTATGATTTATTATATGTAACACGACTATAGCATATATAGGATGAGACATTTTTGAAAGAAACTAAAAATATATTTTCATTTTTTGAATTTTCTTTGAATTTTTCATTCATTGTGTTGAATTCATATGGAACTGGAATATCAAGTGCGGTTGTTTGATTTTTTTTTACTAGTCTGAATTAAGATTTTCAGTGTTTGGCTGCATATATGAAGTTACAGTCCTTTGCTACTTTGTTACTCATCTGATGCTGAGAAGCTATGCATTTAAACCTTGTTAGTGAAATACTTGGAATTTGTTTTATGAGGAATAGATGCAATAGTATTACATGAAATTGTGTGAGAATATGAAATCAGTGTTCCATTTCTGAGCCCAAGATTAATGCTCCATGCTATGACACCTGCATTGCTTGTGAGCAAGCATCAGCAGTTGGAATGCTGGGAAGATAAAAATAAAGCCTCAGAACCCTGTCTCCATATGTATCATAGATATACAGCACTTGATGAGACTCATATCAAAGATTTACTGCTTAGAACACTTACACAGTTTGTGGGATGCACCTAATGGTATGAACTACAATTGTCCAACTGTATCCACTGTCTGAATGTGACATTAATTCATGAGAATCCTGGGCTAATCTACACCAACATAGATTGCAAATCTGTAAAATTGAGTCCCTTCAGCTTCCGAAAATATAAAGAACAGTCCAAACTGCTGAATAAACACATGCATCATCAAATCTTTGTCATAACTTTTTAAACTAGAGAAAATAAATATTGTATAAAATGTGTCCACAGAATATGCTGAATCTACAAATAAAATTCCAGTTCCAATTTTGAGGCATAAAAATTATATTAGAGGAAAGGATTTCTTCCCTTACAAAATAATGCCTAAAAATCAGCCAACTACAGTGAAACAGCACATTCTCGGTCCCTAATGCATTCATTATCAAATCAAGCTACTCAGATTTTACAATATAGGTGTGTAATTAGCAACGAAAGAAAACCAGAAAACTTAGCTCATGATACCTCACTGTCAGGTTCTGACTGGTGCAAGTCCAAGAAAGTTATTCAATTAGTCAGGAAAGGAAAAAACACTTTCATGAAACATAAACAAACAAACAAACAAACAAACACTTTTGGAAACTATAAAATACAGAAGCATAATTCTGTCTCTAAAATTCCTTTCACATTGATCCTTGAATTGTAATTACTTTGGAGAATATTCCAGGGACATATCACTATCTACTTGCCTCATTTTTATATTAAGCATTCATTTCTGGCCAGTGTTAGAGACACAGTCAAAGACTTCGGTCTAACTCAAACAGCCATTCTTACAGCATCCTTCTGAAATTCTTTAACTCACTGATACCCCACACTGAAGCAAGTATAGTGTATCATAGATTATCTTTAAAAATACCGAGCTTATTCCCAGTCAAGAAAGTCCTTTCCCAGCTTGTCATAAGAAATATCTTCTTCTGGAACCTTCTTCTTGCTCAACAGCCTGCAGAGAGTATCTGCTTCATGCTTAACATTCTTGTAGATCCTGATGTTATGTGACCTAAACTTATGAAGTTCTTCATGTCAGAACTGGCACAGGAAACAGATCTTCAATGTCACTCTCTTACAGACTCTTCCTTCTCCAGTCCTAACAAGGCTTAGTTAAAAAGTCCCAAAGGCTCAGACTTACTACACAGCTGGTGGGACAGGAGGAAATAAGTCAAGCTTCTTCTTTCTCTGTCATCGTCTTTGAAAGGAGAGGAATACTCCACAGTTTTTTTCTTCTTGCTCTTTGAATCTTTGCCATAGGAATCCTCTTCGAGCTGGGTGCTTGTTTCTTTTTTCTTTATTAAATCTCTCCCTCAGTGAACTAGAAAATAGTTCTCCCAGTCATTCTTTCATCTCCTTCAGGAGAACAAGAGGCATTCTCTGCAGAAGAAATAGATCTTCTTCTTCCCTTTGTATGTTTTACTCAGGAGAAGACAAAGAATTAGTAATGACAGCAATATGTACACACAGCAACCGCTTACTGTATGTGTATGTGTACATACACACGCACACAAAGGTTATTTCTATGCTTAGATTACTTAAAACACCACACTTTATTTTCCACATGCATGTTGTCAAAACCAATTTTTTCAATTATTTTTATATAAAAAGAATTCACTGAATTATTTTTTCTCCAAAACAACTTAAGATGGAATTTTAAAGTCACAGACTTAACCATCATCTTAAGTAAAAATTAACCCTTAGTGAGAAAAGTGAAATTAATTTGTCTCTTATTCAGTAGTGTAAAACTGAATGCAAACTCCTACAAAATCATTATATAATATATATAATATAATATAGCCATGATAACATAATAAAATCACAATAACAATCACAACAATGAATCTGCTTTACAATTCAAATACTCTCACAGAAACAGTACCTTACACCTGGGAATGTATCCTTATCAGGATGTTCTGTGTTGCTGTCTTTAGGGAGGAACCTGCACTGAAATGCAGGAGAAGCAACAAAGCTGGTATTCTGTACCGTGTCCATTCATGCACATGCTTTTTTTTTCTCAGCAGCTTGTTTAACAGCATTCCTGTCAATATTGGAGGAGATATGTTTGAAATTTTTATCAACCATGCTGATGATGCTTGCTATTTTATTTCAACAGGGTCTGAGAAAACATGCTCGAGAAATATTTTTTTTTCAGACAATTTCAAAACAAAATTTGTCAGAGAACTATTAAAAAGTAACAATTTTTGAAACAAATGCTAAAATCAGTTCCTTCGCTTCTGTCCTGTCAGATTTTCCTCAAGCCATCAAATATTACTAGAGAGATGGCAGAGTAACAATAGGTCAAAATATGGAAAATCTCATTTACTGAAATTGAGCTGCATGCACACCTTAATAAATGGGCAGCTGTGTAAGTATGTCTGTTCTCTCTAAGGGTGAGGGACAAAGATGGACATCTGAAAACAGATCCACATAACCTAGAAGTATGAGCATCAGCCTACTTCTTGATAACTGTATTCACTTCACCTAGAAATATCAACCTGCAGAACAGAAAACAAACAGCCAGATAAATACAAAAATGTAACAAAGGTGTCCTCACAAGCTGTAAGGCATTTATCTGATTCTAACAGTGTTTTGTACTTTCACATGAAAGATCCTAGTTCAGGTTCCCTGGACACTTCCTTTTTCTTTTGTTGTAATGAAAAGATGGGGAATTTAAGATGTGGAGGAAAAAAATCATTCTCAGCTACTGCAGAAGTTTTATTTTCTTTGTCATACACAAAGGAAATGAATAAATCATATTATCTAAGCATCTCTTAACCTTCAAAAACACAAGTTTTTTTTCAACTGCTGTTTCAATTTTTCCCTGTTTCAGACCTGAAAGGTAATTTTATTGATTTCAAATAGCGTTGTCAAGGCAAGAGCTTTCTGATTCAGTTTCATCTGTCTCAAACAAAGCATTTATCTCAGGACCCTAGATCACTCTTGGACAGCCAAAGTAGCTTAAGTCTTAAGCCTATGTCCCCTGACATTTCTACTGCCACACACAAAATTTGAAGGTGACGCTGACTGAACCTCTTAGTTTTGAAGTTCTGAACCCAGACTCAACCCCAGTTACCAAAGGCAATAAAAACATAACCACATTTAGTTTCCCATACGCCAGACAGGAATACAAATATTTTAAGGAAAAGAGGATAATTTATCCCTCTTAAGAGCTTTTTCCTCTTAGCTCAGTAACACAGAAAGTCTTAACTTTTCTGCCTTTGAATCTTTTTCTATTATCATTGATAGCAAGGAAATCTCTGCAACATTTAGGTCTAATTCCCAGATCTTTTCTTTACATTCTTAACGGTAATTCTAAACACCAGTCATGTATCAGTAATCAATATACTTCCAATGAAAAAAAAATGTTTGAACCAAGCTTGTTTTTCCTCTCTAATCTCCAATTTTTCATCTAGCTGAAACATAGAAAACCAGACCATTTAACAGAAAAGACAGATTTTGAAAATTTACAGCTATATTTTGCTATCTCATTTTCCTTGCAACCAGTTACAGATGACATTTTCCTTTTGACTACTCAGACGAAGTGAAATCAAGCTACCCTAATAGTATTAGGGTACTATAAGTATTCTCCTCTGGCCTGCCAGTTATAGGTAGTGATGCTGAAAGAAACAGAAAGACCCAGCTTATCAATACCTGGCTCCGAGATTGGTGTCACCAGCAACATTTTAGGATTTTCAATTATGGAATGGTCTATGTGGCAATACACCTGCTGGGGCTTGATAGGATTAACCTTGCTCAATGGGGGAAAAATATTTTTGCTCACAAGTTAATGAGACTGTTTGAAAGAGCTTTAAGCTAGGTTTGAAGGGGAAAAGGGATGAATTCAGGCTTACTAGTGACAAGTTATGGGACAGCATGACAATGTTGAAGGGACAGTGTATAGTGTGGGCCTTCAGTATGCTCCACGAACTACTGAGTGCAGTGGAGCTTATTTGAAATTTTTGTACACTAGTACATGCAGTATCAGTAATAAACAAGAGGAACTAGAAACTTTGGCTCAGTCCCTGAACTATGATATCATTGACATAATTGAAATTCTGTGGGAAAAGTCTTGTGACTGGAGTGCTATGGTTATAGGCTCTTCAGGAGAGATAGATAAGGCAGACAAAGCAGAGTATAGCACTTGTAGTTAGGGGTGACATGGTTGAGACACTCTGGGTAAGGATTAGAGGAATAACTAATAAAGTGGGCAATCTCCAACTGTATGGTATTTAACAGGAACAAATGCAAGATTCTTCACCTGGGACAGTGTAATCCTAGTTGTATGTATAGACTGAGGATAAGAGGCGTGAGTGCAGCCCTGCAGAAAGAGATCTGGGGTTGTATGGGGGTTGGAGCTGGGGGCTTAGTATGAAACAACAATATGTCCTGGCATTCAAAATGACCAACTGTATCCTGGGTTGCATTAAGTACAGTATAGCTAACTAATCTTTACAAAGAGTGGGGCAGGGTAGGAAAGAAGGGGTCATGTAACCTTTGCTAATCATCAAAAGAACTGCTTATTACAAGGAGATCTTGCAGATGAACTGTGAAAGTTTGTCTTCTCCTAGCTAGTTAGGTGAGGAGGTTGGGCTGCTGGTGGGGAGCTGTCCAGGCATTCC
>NW_010202494.1:5673-16000 GCF_000695765.1 Mesitornis unicolor
ATCTCATGGAAGGGAGACCGGGTGCACTAGGCGCATGTCAGTAGTTCAGCTCTGTTGCATGTGTATCCACTTCCATCAGTTCTTCTTCATCTTAGGGTGGATACACCATCATGAGCTCCACATCATTCTGTGGCAGACTGACAGCCGTGGGCCCTTTGCTATGCTTTGGTCCATTGGCATGTGTAGATCCTATGCCATTCTTCAGCAGGTTGACAGGCCTGGGCCTCATACCATTCCTTGGCAGACACATCCGGGCCCCATGCTGTTCCCTGGTGGATCCACCTCAATGGATTCCACACCATCAATCACCTGAACATGGGCAATTGTTCATGTCTTAGGTGGTGTTCCTTCTCCACCAATTCTTTAATGGATTGACACACCTGTGCCCCATGGTGTTCCCTGGTAGAGCTACATCTGTGTACTGCACACCACTAGTCACATGAGCAAAAGGAGTTGCTCACATGCCACTTTGGGTGGTGGTCTTCCTCCACTGATTCCAATTCCTCCTCCTGGAAAGTGGTTTTCTTCCAGGAACTGTCTCTCTGCCATCCTATGCAAAGGTGGACAGCCACTCACCTTACAGCTCCAGCTGCTCTACCTTCCAAGCATGCCTGGCATTAGAAGACCTCAGAGCTTAGTGAATTGTCAGCTCCTGTTTTTATAGGGCTTATCTGGAACAAAAGGCAGTGAGAAGGATTGTGACAGCAGGAGGCCACTGTGATTAGTGACTATGAATACAGCCAATGCCTGTGGCCAACTATGGCTGGTTTGAGAGTTTGAGAGTTCTCTGTTATTAAAGACATCCTGTTCTGGGAAAAGAAGGAGGGTCAGCGGGGCTTAGGTCCCTTTCCTGCAGCTCGCTCATCCCTGTCATGTTGCTTACCTGAGAGAAAGGCTAAAGGTTGGAGCATGGAGAGGTGCCATCACTTCCAAACAAAACCCCAAAGGAAATGGGAGGAGAGGGCTTGGCTTCCTTTGGGCTGCTGTGCTAGCGCAATATAAAGAAGCTGTTGGAGGGACACTGAGGGAGGTTCTTTGGGCCTGGAGATGGCACGGTTTCTTTTCAGCCTGAAGTGCACCCTTGTGTTGTCTGCTAGTATGAAGGACAAACTTCTCACTGTTTTTGTAGTATCTTGCATTTCCTTTCTGAGAAAGAGCTCTTCCATTTTGTTGGAATAATCAGAGACAGTTACTGAACTGAAGCCTTCCAGCAGATTCCCAAGAAGAAGCTCCTGTCTTTCTCAGTCATCTGCCAGTAGATCACTCAGAGGCACTCAAAGGACAAGGTGGCATAATAGAACACTAAGCATGGCTTCACCGAGGACAAGTTGTGCCAGGACCAACATGAGCCTTGCTTTCAGGAAGTGACTGTCCTAGCAGGGCAAAGTGAGAGCAATGACTGCCATTTACTCTGACTTTAGCAATACCTGTGGCACAGTTTGGAACAAGCTTCCTAAGGAAGTTGTCATGGCCACAAGCCTGTTGGTGTTCAAGAAGCATTTGGACAATGCTCTAAGTTATATGGTTTAACTTTTAGATTTCATTGTGTGGAGTCAGGAATTGGACTCCATGATCCTCCTCTGTCTCAGGATGTTCTATGATTCTATTCTATGATTCTATACCTCCTTTTTGCAATTTTGTCCCTCTTTTTGCTCTTCTTTTGATGCCATTAAACATCAATTCAGGATCCCTGAGGAAGACTAAAATAATGAACAGATCTATCTGAGCTATAATACAAAACAAAAAGATTATACGCAATTCACCTTGAAAGTAGAAACCATTATTATTCCTTTTCATAGCTATTTAAAAAGAAAAAAAAAAGGAAAGCACTAAAGTAAGATTTTCACCTTTACACATTGTCCTAAATAAAGTGCCACGGTTGAAAAATCATCAGAAATTCTATTTTCCACTTGCCTTGTGAAATTAAGAGAGCTTTTGCGTTCTGAACTCAACCTGCACACTGCGGCAGCAGACCCCTTGTTCTGTCTCTTAAATAGGTGTGCTTTGGAGAAAGTAGAAGGAAAAAATCATTCAATAGATCCCACACTAATGACATACTAAACTTTTAAGAAGTTTTCTTTCCATATTTATTGAAGCCAGGCAGTTAATTTTGTACTCACATGTTCCAGCGTATTCACAGTCTCCTACAGGAGATTTGGATATTTCTCTGCTTGGACAATTGTGGCTGTAATTATCTATTATCCTAGCAGCCTGAGCCTTTTTGTGAGCACATATTATTAGTTGGTGGCAGTGCTCAAATATGATTTGACATTGGCAAAGAACAATCTCTGGACCTAGCTTTTCTTCATATATGCTGGTATGTGAATCAATAATAGCTCTTCAGAACTGAAAAAATATACCCCAGAGTGTCATTGGAGTAATGAGGGAAAAATCAGGCTTTTCAGTTTGAAATCGTCTTATTAGAGAAACTAGTAGATACTTAAAAGTGAACTTTTTAAAATTTAATTTTATCAACTGTGAAAACTGTGGGTTTTCTGAGGGTGAACAGGGTCAAACACTGTCATCCCTTAACAAGAGGGGATATTCTGGAGATTATTGCATCACATAAGAGCAAACTCTGTGACAGAGTGAGTGGATTTGTATTTACCCAGTGAGCAAATTACTAGAACTTCTTTGCATATTATATCTTCATTTCTAGACTATTTCAGGTCAGATCTCAGTTAAACTGGCACAAATATTTTGAAACTAAGGCAAGGCATAGCATTCAGGAAAGCATGTTTTTATTCCTACACTGTACAGCAGAGCCCGTGACTGAGCAGGCTGTTCCCTTGAGAATGTCCACACAGAGGTAGGAAGGAAGAGTCTCTCTTTGTGCCTGGTGAGTGCAGTGCAGTAATACACTTACAGCCTCTTATCTTGTCAGAAGTGGTGAGGCTACCCAGCTCCACAGGAATCTATAGATCTGCTGCACTATCATAGGATGGGCAGTTTGGGAAGTCTCTAAGCTGTGCTGCAATTCCGTACATTGAAGGTCTTTCCTGTTTTTCTAGCCTACACCTAATCTGTAGGAAACACTTAAAGGATGTTCTTTGTGAGTTTGGTCACTAACATGAAACAGCCTGTTTATGATTTCTAGTAATACTGGGCAACAATCCTCCTAAAATTACCAAGGCTCGTTCAAATCATTAGTCACTTTTTAAAGACTGGTTAATAAGACTGAGAGCAAGGCATGCTCTTTCTCCCCTTTGATCTTTGCTTTCCCTCTCCCACAGGTTACTCACTCCCACTCTATAAAGAATATTTCTTTGGAAATGAAGAGTTTTCTACAGCACAGTGAATTAAATGCAAATTCAATAAGATATATCAGAAGTTATCTTTATGTCCAGGACTTAGTTAACATAAGCACATGTACATTTTTTAACCCGCTTACCTTTTTCACTGCCAATGAATCACTGATCCTTTGGGAACTTGCCCTTGTACTTACTTTAGCACTACAGAATTTTAAGTGCTTAGAATAATTTAGAGAAGAGAGCTTGTACATATTTATGATATATTCTGTTCAGCTTAGAAATGCAGCGTCTTGAAAATGCAACAGAAACTGAAATTTCAGATTTATGATGGTAGAATTGTTCTCCTAATTTTTTGTTCTACATTAACTGAATTCATTATAAGATTTCTGAGTTTGGGAATAAAAAGTTGTACACAAGAATGAAAACAGTGATTGCATAAGTATAGGTTTAATACCAGGAAATTAATGTGGAAATGTCCTCATTTTTTCACCTCATTTTGGCCCCTTTTAACTGATGTCAGCTAAGACAAACTACAGTCAGTCATTAAAAGTGTAAATGAAATAGGGATCCTATTGAAAAGTATTAAAGCACCATTTCCTACTTTGCTTTCTGAAATTCAAAGCTACCTAAAACACACTTGCTGTGTGCTTAATCTCATAATGAAACTGTACATTAAAGTGAATTGCAGGAGTTCATATGATTCTGTTTTCCACAGTGTTAATTCATTAAACTCTGGAATTAAGTTGTGTAAAATATAAAACACCATGGCTCTGAATTAGCTCATGAGAAAGACTAATGTTAAAAGAACGATGAAAAGAAAAGTTGACTTTGCATCTCAGTTAAACTCATTATCATGTCAGATTGATCATTCTTCAAGGACTGAAGGAAACAACTATGAAAATTTAAGAGAAATTAGAAGAGCAGTAAACAGAACTAGGCAAAAATTTCAAGTATCTTTGATAGACTAAGTAAATGTCACATTAGATGATGGATGAAAAGCATGCATTTTGACGGATCAGACAAGATTGGTTCTTTAAAATATATGTTCAAAGATACATGATCTTTCTCCCTCTCTCCCTCTCTCCATGCTTTCTCCCCATGCGCCTCCTGTAGAATGAAAAAAATGTATTTCTGAATCTTGGATTAGGACTAAAAAGAGGTGACTACCATTGAAACCATACTGTATTTTAATTCCACTTCATTATAATATTTCCCCTCTCTCCTCACTAAAAGGGCTATATTTGGCCATTATTTATAAATAATATTTAACAAAAATAACAAAACAAGAAAAAACATTAATAAAAAAATAAGTTTCTGGTAGCATAAGGACTGTTTAGAAAACCTGTATAGGATGCTCAGAATAAATGTAGGTCATCTGTAAAAAAAATCTTCTGCCTCTGAAAAAACACACTAACATTAAAGAATACAAGAAAATAGCTGTAAAAGCTGTCTGACAGCAGAAATAGTGTGCAATTATATATTAAGAAAACCAAACTTTCAGACTGTATTAAGTTGAAATGTAAAAAGGCAATAAAGAAAGTCACAAACTTTTTGTAAAGTAATTTCTCAGAGATACAGACATTTTCAAGGTAACATTGGAAAACAAAATTCTACCAGGGAGTCAGGTGGCATATCAGAGACCAAAAGGAGAGTACAAAACAGAAAAAGCCAAAACAAAGAGCTAAATCTGCTATATGTACAGAAATTTGATACAGAAAAACCCAAGGAAGCTCCTGCACCTCAGCTTCCCCTTATGGCTGTAGAGAATTATAACAGAGTTTACTTTGGAAGAGGCCTCTGGGTACCTTCCAGTCTAAAACAGTGACCAAAGCCAGGCTAGCTTAGAGCAGGTTGACCACTCCAAAGCCTCTCTGTGCAACCTGTTCAAGTGATAGACAACCCTCACTTTGAAATTTTATTTCCTAACCCCTAATCAACTTTTTCCAAGTTGTAACTTGTCTTTGCTGTCTCTCACCCTGTGTACCTTTGAGTAGAGCCTGACTCTTCCCTCTCCTCCCCCAAGGCCACTTCTTCTCAGTCTGCAGAACATCAACCAGTAGTGGCTCCTTATTGACACATGAGGGACACTACTAGTAATAAGCCACTGGTTGGACTTCATGCTGCTGATAACCCCTTTGAGACCAGTTGATCAGTTATTTTTTTCCACACAATTTATAGTCTACCTTTTCAGTCCATGTCTCACCAACTTGCTACAAGATAGTATGGGAAACCACGAAAAAGGCCTTGCTACAAAGTAAACAACATCCATTCCTCTTCCCCTCATTTACAGAGCCAGTTGTCTGATACTAGAAAGTTACTGCATTGGTCAGGCACCAGTTTATCTTTGGTAAATCTTTGCTGGCTGTGTCCAGTTGTCTCTTGTCATTTAAGTTCCAGAAGGATTTGCTTCACAGCCTTCCCAAGAATTGAGATAAGGCTGACCAGCCTGTGGTTCTCAGATGCTAACCCTCTCACTGGGATATGGTGTTTACTATCTCTTTTGTAATGTGGATCCAATGGCAGATGAACAAAAGGTGACAGACAAGAGAATCGTATTTTAAAAGGAGGCTTTGGAAGACAGCACTTGAAGGAAGCTGGGATCAGAAAGTCTCACCTCAATACCATAATATTATTATTGAAATACCAGCACAACTAAGAAAAGGTGATGGATTATAGTAGTAGGTGACTCTCTTCTGAGAGATATGAAGGTGCCCATTTGCTGACCTGATTCATATCAGGGATGTCACCAAGAGACTACCAAGCTTCGTAAAGTCCCTGACTATTGTCTAGTTCTGTTGTTTCACATGGGCACCAGTGATACAGCCAGGACCAGTCTAAAGTGTATCAAGAAGGATTACAGAGCCCTGCGAGTGACAGTAAGGGACACTAGAGAGCAGGGAGATTTTTTTGTCAGCCCTCCCAGTCAAGGGGAAGGGATTTGAAAGGATCAGTCAAATCTGTTGAATCAACAGATGGTTACAGGACTGGCACAACAACCAGAATTTTGGCAACTTAGACCATGAGACTCACTTTGAGAAACGTGGTCTACTGGGAGCTGCTGGGGTCCATCCGTCAGAGAAGTGGAAGATCATCTTCGATCATAGGCTTGACAAGTTGCTGAAGAGGGCTTTAAACTAAAGTTACCGGAGAAGGAGAACCTCAATCCATCCCACTTCTGCATATGGATTCCAGCCACTCCATCCAGTAAGTCAATGCCATCAGGTGTCCAACATAAATGTCTCTGTGTGAACACACGTAGCATGGAGGAATAAGCAAGAGGTTTTAGAGTTGTGTGCACACCCGCAGGGCTATGATCTTGCTGGTGTGACAGACACATGGTGGGATGGCTCCTATGACTGGAGTGTTGGAATGGAAGGACATGGGCTCTTTAGGAAGGACAGGATGGGGGGACAAGGAGGAGGTGTCACTCTTTACGTCAGTGACCAGCTGGAGTGCATGGAACTCCTCCTGGGGATGGATGAGGATCCAACTGAGAGCTTATTGGTTAGCCTCAAAGGGAGGGCAGGAACAGGTGACATTATAGTGGTAGTCTGCTACAGGCCACCAAACCAGGAAGACCAAGCAGATGAGGCCCTTTATAGACAGATAGGAGCAGCCTCAAGCTCACAAGCCCTAGTCCTCATCGGGGACTTCGACCACTCTGACATCTGTTGGAGGGACACCACCACCAGAAACTAGGAGGTTCCTGGAATGCGTTGATCATCACTTCCTTCTCAAAATTATAGAGGAGCCAATGAAGAGAGGTGTTATACTGGACCTTGTTCTCACCAACAAGGAGGGGCTGATGGGGAAAGTGACGCTTAAGGGCAGCCTTGACTGCAGTGACCATGAAATGGTGGAATTGATGAGGAAAAGATCCTCAGGGCAGCAAGGAGGGCACACCACAAACCCTGGAATTAGAAGAGCAAACTTAGGCCTCTGCAGGGATCTAGAGTAGAGTACTTAGAGTACTTAGTAGAGTACCATAGGATAAATCCCTGGAAGGAAGAGGGGCTCAAGAAAGCTGGTTAATATTCAGGGATCACCTCCTCCAACCTCAGGAGCAATGCAGCCCAACAAAGAGGAAGTCAGGCAAAAATGCGAAGAGACCTCAATGGATGAACAAGGAGTTACTGAACAAACTTGAACACAGAAGAAGACTACAGAGGGTGGAAGCAAGGACAGCTGGCCTGAAAGGAATACAGAGAAATTGTCTGAGCAGCTGGGGATCGTATAAGGAAAGCTAAAGCCCTGAGAGAATTAAATCTGGCCAGGGATTTCAAGGACAAACATAAAAGCTTCTATAGGTACACCAGTGATAAAAGGAAGACTAGGGAAAATGTGGGCCCTCTCTGGAAAAAAAACAAGAGAACTCTGGTTACCCAGGACATGGAGAAGACTAAGGTACTCAAAGACATTTTTACTTCCTTCTTCACCAGAACGTGCTCTAGCCACATCACCCAAGTTGCAGAAAGCAGAGGCAGGGACATGGAGAATTAAGAACAACCCTCTGTAGGGGAAGATCAGGTTCAACATTGTTTAAGGAACGTGAAGTTACACAAGTCCACGGGACCTGCTGAGATGTGTCTGCAGATCCTGAGGCAACTGGTAGATGAATTTGCTAAGCCACTATCCATCATATTTGAGAAGTCATGGCAGTCTGTGGAAGCTGTCATTGACTGAAAAATGGGAAACATAAACTCTATTTAAAAAAAAAAAGATAAAAGGAAGACCCAGGGTAATACAAGCCCGTCAGTCTTACCACTGTACCCAGCAAAATCATGGAGCAGATCCTCCTGGTTATGATGCTAAGGTACAGGGAAAATAAGGAGGTGATTTGTGACAGCCAACTTGGCTTCATTAAGAGCAAATTGTGCCTGGTAAATTTGGTGGCCTTCTATAATGAAGTTACAACACTGGTGGATAAGGGAAGAGCAGCTGATGTCATCTACCCGGACTTGTGCAAAGCATTTGACACTGTCTCGCATAATATCTTTGTCTCTAAACTGGAGAGACATAAACTTGATGGATGGACCACTCAGTGGACAAGGAACTGGCTGGACGGTTGCACTCAAAAAGTTGCTGTCAGCAGCTCAATGTCCAAGTGGAGATCAGTGATGAGTTGCATGCCTCAAGGGTCAGTACTGGGACCAGAACTGTTAATGAATGTTCCAAAATGCTTTTGATGAAGTCCCTCACAAGAAACTGTTCAAGGAAGTTAGTTGTGATGGAATGCAAAGACATGCTTCCCAGAATAAAAACTGGTCAAAAGACACAAAACAAATGGTTGGAATAAACAATCAATTTCCACAGTGGATGATGGTTAACAGAATTGTTCATAATTATCCAGGCTGACACCCAGAGTGTTGAAAATATTCATAAACTATCTAGAAAGCTGACAAAATTTGCAGCTGACATAAAATAGTTCAAGACATTCGAAAACATATTTCCCCCAGAGGTACTGCAGAACATCTCACATTGCAGAGTGACTAGGTGATGAAACAGAACTCACTTCTTGTACAGGGAAACATATGGGAAAAAACCCAAACAAAACTAACCAAAACCAAACATATGCAGTCACAGAATCACAGAATGTCAGGGATTGGAAGCGACCTCAAAAGATCATCTAGTCCATTCCCCCTGCCGGAGCAGGAACACCTAGATGAGGTTGCACAGGAAGGCGTCCAGGCAGGTTTTGAATGTCTCCAGAGAAGGAGACTCCACAACCTCTCTGGGCAGCCTGTTCCAGTGCTCTGTCACCCTCACTGAGAAGAAGTTCCTTCTCAAATTTCAGTGGACCCTCCTGTGTTCCAGCTTGTGTCCGTTATCCCTTGTCTTATCATTGTTTGTCACCGAGAAGAGCCTGGCTCCATCCTCGTGACACTCACCCTTTAAATATTTATAAACATGAATGAGGTCTCCCCTCAGTCTCCTCTTCTGCAAACTAAAGAGACCCAGCTCCCTCAGCCGTTCCTCATAAAGGAGATGCTTCACTCCCTTGATCATCTTTGTAGCCCTATGCTGGACTCTCTCCAGCAGTTCCCTGTCCTTCTTGAACGGAGGGGCCCAGAACTGGATGCAATATTCCAGATGCGGTCTCAGCAGGGCAGAGTAGAGGGGGAGGAGAACCTCTCTCGACCTAAAGACAGTCAGACAATCTAAACTTCTACCACTCAGGACAGAGATCACAGGATGACAGCCACTAATTCCTTAAAATGTCAGTTCAATTAGCAGCGCAAATTCATGTCTCCAAAAAGGTCAGCTATCATTATCTGAATAAAGGGGTGGTGAACAAACAGAAAATATCTGCATATCTTTGAATAAATCAGTAGTGTACTAATGCAGCACAAAACACCTTTCAACAGAGGAACCCATTGCTGCAGGAAATATTGAGGACCAACACTATAAAATGATTCAGAAGACAAACTAATCAAATGTATGAGGACAGATCCTCTGGGAGTGTTAAGTACAGTAACCCAAGGAAACTTTAGCTTAAATCACTGCCTGCCAGGACCTTGAAAAGTGTACTGACTAATATATGTGCACCAAGGATATGCCTACACCTGCCAGCAAACACTTCCAGAGACAGCATATTGGCTCAAATGTATCTTTGTTTCTACCCAGGGCAGAATTTATATAATGATTCTCTGAATAGTAAAATGTAAATCAGATTTACATTTCAGAATTCATTCCAGGTTTTATGTGAAATACATGAAACATGGAAACATTGCATTGAAAAACAATCTTGACAGAAAAGAGATTTCAAGGGGTCAGAGTGATTAACCCTTTCAAACATAATTTGGTCAAGTCAGTTTGGCATATTTTGAATGCAGGTACTATGGAAAGATAAAACCACAGTCTGGATTGAATTCCTGTTGGTTTATTTGGAATCCCAGAGAGCTATCCAAGTGAAGCAGATAGGCTGGAAATGACAGAGGGTTAGTGTAGCCACCATGTCCCAACATTCACAAAGTACTTTCATCTTTTCCTCAGTTATCCATTAAGATAGCTTGTTGAACAATCAGGAGGTAGATGCAATGATATGTAAAGAATACAAAGGAAAAGTATTTTCCCTA
>NW_010202494.1:16031-27823 GCF_000695765.1 Mesitornis unicolor
CAATGCATTATATTTACCCTCAATTTACGAAACACAAGAAAGAGTTTGAAAGGTGTGAGAGACTAAAAGAGTTATTGTCTCAAACACTGGGGCAGGACAGGTCCTGCATAACAAAAGCTGCAAGTTCTGCTCAGCAATGAGAAGAAAAGAAGTGCTGGAAAGAGAGGTGCCTGCCTGCCGGTTGGAGGACTGAAGAAAGCACAGTTCTGTGTTGCCAGGCAAGACAATATAAGGCCAGAGGTGATACAGAGTTAATGTTGGGAAGGGGCTCATGACCACCCCCCACACATGATGGCGCCTACGCAGCAGACCAAAAATTACACAAGTCTTCAAGAGCCTGGACTGTATAAAAGGCACTGACTCAGGGAGCCACATGCAAGTGTCCACCACCGAAGGATTGCCCTGTCATCATCTTCATTGAGGAATCATCACGGGATCCAAGATTGGTGATATATTTTCCTTATCTTTTCCATCGCTTTTTTTTCCTCTTTTCCTCTTTCTTACAGTAGGTTTTCATTAAGAACCCACACTGCCAACACTTTTACGTTTTCCAAATTCAAATTGTTCACGCTGAAATGTTTGATTTTTTGGTGTTGACTTACCTTAATTTAACCCAAGGGGATTTACAGAACTTTAGCTGCTCTTTTTTCCACCTCTGAGATGGGACACAGAATAAGGTGATAAAATAGTAAACAGAAACAAAATGTTGTGCACTAAACATAATCATATTGGATATCTTTGCACTGGGGGTACACTAAGGATATCCTCTTTCAGCTGTTCTTTCCCACAAATCTACTAGATGAGTCCAGCTATAAATTAGTATCTAACCTTCACTGGAGTGACTATTTTATAAAATGAAAACTCCCTGAATTCATTCATGCAAAAAGTGCCAAGGAAAAAAAGCTATAAAAAGACAAAGCTTGAGGAAACTGAAGTTTATCCTAAACTTAGGGCAGAATACAGGGAGTTTAGCCCCTTCATATTAGGGTTTGTGGCAAGCACTTCCATTTCAGTAATAAACATTGACACTTGTGCCTTCTAGTATCAAAAAGGTTATTAGCATATGATGAAATGCAGTCAAGCTATAACAGCATAAGATATTATTTAAAATTATATATTTGTGCATACAGTTGCAAATAAAAAAAACATGCTAGCTTAATTTTCAGTAGTAGAGGTTTAATTTAAAGCAGTCCATCTTACAAGTTTACAGACACATATTATCTTACTGTTATTCTAGAGTATTTATATGGTCATCTGTGACATCTCAAGAACAGTCACCCATTTCAATCCCGAATTAAATCACATTCAATCATATATCAAGGCTCAAAGGGAGCAAGAACTTGGCTCCATGCTTCTCAATTTAGTATACTGATTTTACATTACAGAAAATTAACAGCTAGAATACATACTGAGTTCATAAAATAAGAATAACACAGGTTGGAAAATTCATACACATACAGCATTAAAAGAGAAAGAATTATGTATATATAAATTATTGCCATACTGTGAGAAAGATTCATTTGTTCAATTCAAGCAACCAACTGAAATTACCTTTCAAGACTTTGGGTTTCTCCTCAGAAGGTGGGTACTTCCATTTGGCATAGCAGTTTGCATCTCAGAGTTGTACAGAAGTGTCTTGCTGTAAGGAAATTGTAGAGCCAAGAGACATTTTACAAAAGCAAAAGGAGTGCTGAAAACCTGTCTCCACTAGGAATCAAAGGGAAATTGGTATTAACACACTTAAGACTTTTGAGTCAAATGACTCCAGACTCCAAATATGTTTTTATTTCATAAGTACTCTTTCTGTATCCAAAGAATTCTTGCTGCTCTTTCATCTACTTGACTCAAGATATTTGCCACAAGACAATAAGGCTTATTAATTTCATTACTATTATTTTTAACATGATTGTTGTTTTATTTCCTTAAACACCACATAGCATCAAACAAAATTATTCTTAGTCCTGCTAAATTCTATGAACAAATAAAGGACTGTATTTTAGTTGTATATATTATTGTACTGGAGGATATCAATATCTGAATTATAACTTTTAATGATCTTGAGTCTGAAAAAAATTGGCAATTAAAAAAATTATAAGATGCAGAATTTTAATGTTTCTTTGCAAACTGTTTCATCTCTCCACGTTCATTAATATCACACTAGGAAAAAACATTACATTCTTATTTCTTTCCACAGATACATGTCAAAATCATGTCTTCCAGCTGGTGAACATCTGTCATAGCTGTGCGGGTTCATCTTAGGGGACACAAAGTTCTCGGCATTTCATTTTGGGAATGATATTTTGCAACCTTCAGCAATATTGCTGGTGACACAGTGAATAGGTGCTGCAGGTCATGCAGCTGGGGAGTTGTTAAGGGTCTCTCATTTCCAACTGTCTAACATTTTTATTTTTTATTCCAACTGTTATGAAAAGAAATAGTATCTCAGGGCACCTACATAAAAAACAGCCACCGAAAAAGGATAACAAATACACTTCTAGGTCATAACAATGCCGAAACAATCTCTCTTTATGCACCATAGTTTCTTGCATGACAAAACAAAACTGGTACTTCATTGAAGCATTGCTAGACTAAGGACAAAATGAAGTTGTGTCCAAATTTTCAAAACCACGTATGACATGTGAGTTGAGAGAAACCCTGATGTAGCTAAATGTTCATGAGTGCTGTTTCTTTCCTGCAGGAAGAAACCGAAGTAACTTCTTAACTTATAGACTGATAAAAAGAAGCATTCTAAAAAACACAAGGCATATGTAACATCCTTCAAGAGCTAGAGTTAGGTGGTGGTCATAGAAATTGTCCAGGAATTTTCATTCAGAGTCTTAATTTATTGTTACTGTGTATATACCTGCTTGTGGAATACTGAAAAGTACAAATGAATTATATCTCTGACACAAGCAAGACAACTGCAAGTGTTAGCCTGAACCAAGGCCAAGAGTGAAAACTGTGAAAGTGAGTAGGAAAGAAAAAGATAATGCTTAAATTGCCTTGGGAGTTCTTCTCATCTCATTAAAAACTGAACAAAAATTGGTTTTGTTTGGTAACAACAACATCAACAAAACCTTCACAAAAAAACCTTCAAGCAAATTTCTGCTGTAACGTAAGCTATCTGTTGAATTTGAAATTCTGGTTAACTTGATTTAAAAAAAAAAACTCAAATAATGCTGATTGAGGAGTTTAAAAGCAGCAGAGAGTATCCACATAATCCACCAAAGACAGCTACTTTCTATTAAAAATCAAGTGTCACTAGCTGTCCTTCTCCTCCCCCTCCATCTCTAGAAGATGCCTAGGAAGCTCAAGAAAGGTGATCCTTTTTGTGGTTGCTTCCTTTTTTTTTTTTCCCCAGCAGTGATTTTCTCATCAGCACTATATTTTCCTGGGAAATCTTTCATGAACTCAGTAGCGTTGCTGCTCACTGTGCAATGTAGAAAGCAAAAGCACAGTTTACATGGAGGCTGCTCAGAAATTCAGCCCTCTAGACACTACTTTTTCTAGCTGATATATTTATTCCATATGCTCTGGCCAGAAACATAGTTGTTCTCAATGAGGTTCCTGCCACAATTTTCCTGAAGATTTAAACAAATTCTGCAGCCTTAGAGGTGCAGACTTGCCAGCTAATATTTAAATTAAACCTGATAAGCAGTTTCCATGCAGTAAGCATGAACAGTTCCATCATATATCTATTTTTACAGAATAGTCAAAATCCCACTTATAAGAATGACAGTCTCTACTAACAGCTATACTATCATGCAAGATTTACAATACCAATTAAGCTGTGCCATTGTATTAACATTTCTGAGATTCTATTCTAAAACGCAATGCAACTTGGTTGTGTATTCACTGGCATGTAAATTCTATGGAAGACTGTCATTTCGGAGGGACCTTCCTGGAACTTTTTTGTTTTGCATGAGGTAAGTGATGCATAATCAATATGCTCCAAGTACCTCCAATAAAAGTACAATTTAATTTTTGATAACACCTCTGAAGTGATGTTGCAACTCCTTCAAGATATAGGTAAAAACATCTGGAAATCTGCATGTGTTTTTATACAAATTTATTTATGTATCTGACCCAAACCTTATTGAAATGAATGGAAATCATCCTATCTACTTCAACTGCAATCTCACACCTCTTTTTCCATACCACAAGTTAGATACTACATGAAACAAAGGCAGGAATAGCAGAGATCTGTAAAAACTTTTAAGGAATTCGTGAATAACAATCAGTTAGTCCTAGATTGCTTTAAAACATGTAATCTTGAAAAATAATATGACCATTATTTTGTACTGGGTGAGTCAGCTGCATTATTTTTTCAATCCAGTAGCTCTGTTAGTTTTATGCTAAAAATCAGCAGTTACAGCAAAAAGTCCAGAACAGATTCAACTCAATGTGCAAATAAAGACAAGAGATTCATTATTCAATTATTATCTGTTTTTTCCACAGACTTTTACTAATTTATCCAAAGTTACTCAGAGTTTTTATCATACCAACAATTCTACTGCAAAATAATGTACATTTTCTACTAGTGAAAAATTTAAATTGACTGAGAGATACAAAAGAAAAGGAGAAACAGAAGACATACAGGCAAGTAGTAAAATCTGGTTTAGACACAAAACGTTATAAAGAGTGAAAGGCTTAAGAAATCAACCACAAATTTATTTTAGTTTAATAGCATCAATATATATTTGCTGAAAAAAATCAGCCCAACATTATAAAAAATGAAGCTACACTACCTTGTATGTAGTATCTGTGGCTTCTCAACAATCTAGAAACTTATGTTTCATTGTTTTAATATCTCCAGCATTTCAAAGAGGGAGTGTAGCCTATAGACTGTGGTCTTTTCCATACATTTATTTTGCTCTGGTTAAAAGTGAGCTAGATTTTAAGCTGGTGTTCACTGGCAGACTACATGGTTTAGAGCTTTACTGATTTATACCTCTTGAAAAATATGACAAATTATTTTTCAGAGAACAAATATAGAGATTCCTGCTGATACATCCTTGCCCTCTTATAAAAATAATAATTTTTTGTTCTCACATGATACTAAAGATTTCAAAAAATATTGCCTTATATCAACTACAGGACTACATGCCTGGTAACTTACTAATTAATAATTTAACCACCCAAGTACAAAAGTGCAGCTAGATAGAAACATTGCATAATTTGAGCCTGACAACTTTATATTTTCAAGACCTAGGCAACACAATAGGTTAATTTACCTGAAAATTCCATGTAATATCTTTAACAACATGCTTTTCACAGTTTTCTATAACGCATTTTGCTCAGGATAGTTTATGAATTGTTTGATTAAGATAAGCAGAGATAAATTACCGATTTGTAACAACAGTGGAAAATTTTTTCTAGTGCATGATCATGACTCGCTAGCAGTAGTGGAGCCTAGTGACTTGGAAGCTTAGTACTTTCTCATCCCCTAAAGAAATTACACAAAACAATCTTTTGAATTCTGGCTACAGATCTATGGGCTCTCTTTGAAAACATGGATGTAATACTTTATAAAACACTGGGTTTTGAGGGTTTTGTTTGCCTTCCAGGGATTTCTTTCCATTTTCAGTTTCTCAGTTAGACACAGTATCATATCAACTGTCTATTAGAGCCTTTCCATTTTTTAAAAGTTACCATAGTTTCCATTGTTTACAAGTTTCCATTGCCTCCTGGTTTGAGCCAAATAGAACTAATTTTCTTTTTAGTGATTTTACTTTTCAGCTCAGTCCCTTCTAAGTGGCTGAACTTGCTGAAACTAGCAGCACGTTTTTCCAGACTGTGTGTACTACTACAAGAGATAATCTTCAAGGCCACTGTCTCACCATGGGTGCCATGTCTGCACCTATGGAGGAGAAACAGACCCAAAACTGACCAACTAGGTATTCCATCCCACATACATCATACTCAGTATAAAGCTGAGGGATCACAAGGGTCTTGACCCTTCCATCTTGAACCCTTCCTTTCGTCTCGATCCTGCAATGACTGAAGTTTGAGCAGAACCTTGCTAGTTCATCTGCCTCTGATCCTGATTTGTGCGTTCCTGCATGCTCCTCCCACTTGCTGCTGTGTCTGGTCTGGGACTTTTCCAGTGCCCTGCTCTGCAGAGCCTCTGGTGACATAATCATCATTGAGGACTGTGGGGGGAGGATTTTATATTGGTGTTGTATATATATTTGTACATATCTGTATATATTTCATTATTTTCCTATTTACAATATTATCCTGTAGTATTAGTATTGCTGTTTAATTAGACTTGTTAGTTTTATTTTCCAACCCATAAAGTCTCTCAGCCCAGCCCTAAACCACGATACATTGCTTGATAATGTAGATCATTCAGTTTTAAAATAGTGCTATTATTCTGGTATTTTATTCTTAAATACATGCTTTTTTCCTGAATCTCAAATAAGATTGCAAAATGTGTGAGTCCCCATCATTTCTTTGCATGTATGCACACACACAAGATCAAAAGAATTTGAATTAAAGTTACAGATGCTTGCTATATGTTTTGCATGAAAAATAAGCAGATATTGAAGCTGAATAAATGCTTTTTTGCTTATTAATTACAACAGTGACATTTTCAAAATCACTTCAGACTGACAGTGCAGCAGTTACAAACCCACTTATAAAGTAAGAAAACAATAAATAAGGTTCCAGGTCTCATGCACATCACAAGATATTCATGCGTGTAAGCTGATCTGCCTTTATAGCATCTAGTATGCAATGACAGGCATGCTGCTGGCCTATATTATCATTGCTGACATCCCTAAAATGCCAGAGAGCTCAGATCTTACTACTTCTCTTTTGATTTTGACAGGCAAAAAGCAACTGAAAGGAGAATGTGTACACAGACATAGCTGGAACAAAGGTTGAGAAATACTTAATATTGGCTCAGACTTCTCTGCACAGTAAACTGGTCAGCTTCTATTAGTGACTCACCTGCTTGTATCCTCTATTGACGAGAGGGTGTGTTTGTCCCAGTTCTCCAACCAGCCTCGACTCTTGCCCAGGTAAATGTACTTTTCTACTGGCGTCTGTCAAGGTCATTTTATATTCTTTTCTTAAGAAGATAAAATGTGTTAACACCTCAGCTCTTCTCCAACCACACCCATTTTGCACCACACATTACTCATCTTGAACAAAATTACCATCCTCAAATGTTTATGACTGAACCACCACCAGGTCTCTCCAGGTGCCTCTATGATATCTACATACACACTCCCTGAAAACTTCAGTGTAGTCCAGCCCCTCCCTGCTGTCTCATGAACTCATCCTAACAAACAGTAGCCATCTATTCGATCAGTTATTCAAATGTTCTCTTAAAAGCATACATTTTAATTTCCCTGCCTCTCAGATCGCCCTTAGCTACTTCTAATATATTATTTAGTTCCTATCCACCTACTCTGCATAATTCCTTATCCTTCCCTTGGCATTTTATTAATATGTAGTGTATTTCACATTAGCATAGGATTAATCAATTCCACAGATAATGGTTAAGTATTTAAATAAATTGAACATTCTTAAATACCTTACTTAAAATGGTTCAAAGATTAAGTTTTAATCCACATACATGTCATGTCAATTCCCAATGCCTGACTCTAAGAGATCTCCATCACTGACACACTGTTTTGTAAATCCTTTCCCAGAGTGTTAACAAAGGGAATGATAACATGTTCTTTGCAATTGGGCCAAGACCTTCTGTCTCAAAAGCTGTGTGTATACAGTTTAGAGAGAGATTGGGGGTGGGGAGTGGAAATTCAATCAATTACAATTAGTAGAATTTGGCTTAGCTTACAGCACATGATGAGACTTTTCCATCTGAGGAAATCAAGATATAGCCCAATTGGTACAAGATATCTGATACACAGAAAGTCAATGCTGTTCTTGTTGGAAAGCTTGGGTAAGTTTAAGATGGAGGTGGTAAAAACAGGTTAAACAGCCTATCTAGATTTCATAATAGTGAGTGCATAAAACAATTTTCATTGTTTTAGATATATAAAATATTATATATATACACTATATGTATATATACACACACACATTAAACATTATATATTTACAATATTATAGTCTAAGTAAGAAATTAACATCAGAATACTTGATGACATTTTATAAGATAAAAGAGCAGTCAGAACTCTCAAACTTTGCTTTTTTATGACTGCAGTTCAAGTAAATGTAAAGAAGAAATATTTTCATTTAAATTGATTTGTGAACTAGGTATTGGGTGTAGATTTTGCAGCTGTAAAGAGAAGAGCTGGAATACAGTGACTCTACCAAAAATCTACTGAATTAGCACTATGCAAAATTGAGTGGTTTCACTAACTAGGAACTGTAACCAAACTTCCTTTGGTCTATGCAGTCTCACAGTACTTTCATTTCTGTAACAGCCAAAGCCAACTTTTAGTTATAAAGTTAGAAATTTGGATCAACTCCATTACTTACATTCTGTTACCAGTATAACAGTAGAATTTCAACTGCTCCCTCTATCACAAAATAAACCACAGATGTTTGTGTATGATTTTTTTTTGTCTTCCCAGCCTAAATGTTGTGTCTTCTGTAGATTCAGGATTAAAGATTTGGAATTTTTTTGTGAAGTTTTTTGTTTGTAAATAAAGTTCTTGTTTATACATTTTTTTAAAGTTCAAAGAGTTTTGCCAATCCCAAGCTGCAGAAGAGTTGAAATTCCTTTGAAAGTGTTTCACATGAGAAAACTGATTTAATTGATATACATTAGATAATTAAAATCTCAGACGTGTGATTTCTTGGAGGGGTTGTGGGGGTGGGAAGGATTGGATTTCTTTTTTTCATAACCTTTTCTTTGTGGAGGAGAGGTCATATGAATGGCTTCCTGAGTACTAACATAATTTTAACTACATTTTCTCAAGTCAGGTGTGAAGCTCTATATCTTAGAGAAGATTCTGTCATTGCCGAAAGGGGAACTATCATGCTGCTATGTTTTGATGCATTGCTGTTCCTTCACAAGACAGCCCTGCAAACAGAGGACCTACCATGGAGACTGGCAGTTATTTTCAGAAGCAAGTTGAAACAGGAAATTCGATAGACAGCTGTTTTACCTTAAATGCTGTCTTTGGTATGAAGAGGACAGCAGGTTACAAATTAAAGTGTTGCAGTCTGCTTGGCTTGTGTGTGCATGTGTGTATGTGTGAGACAGAGAGGGAGAGAGAGAGACAGACATGGAGAGAGAGTGTAAGCTTCTTATTAAAAAACATAGTCATATCTGAAGTAGGTAAGCAATGAGAAAAAAGTAAAAAAATCAATCTAACAAAATACCAATTATTTTAAATCACTGTTTTTCTATGATGCCTGGCATTATCAGGGCCAGCAGTTGTTTCCAATACTGACAACGCCACAATATATAAAGGGATTTTTTTTCCCTATGTGTGTCTGTATGGATGAGTACAGCAGCTGACAGCTGCATGTGAGCCAACTCACATTACTTCCAGGTAATTTTTTAGCCTTTAATTCTAAAATTAACTTAGTCAGCAGAACAACTTTTCTCATGCCCTGGAACATACAACTTTAAATTCTATCAGTTGAGATTAAGAAGAAAGCAATTCTCTCTTACAGTAATTTTCACGGGTATGATCACTCATTAATCCTATCAGGTTATCAGTAAACAAGCAAAGGGTATATATTCCTTCTCTCAATTTGGAAAATTCCTAATCTACCAGCACTCCACCTCCCAGTTCCCTAAAAGTGTGAGAAAAAAGGGGAGAAAAAACAATGACTAATAATTTAGCAATACAAGAAAATCTGCTTTTGCTAGTATAATTTCCTTTGACTAATGTAATTTCATGCTACAGGCTTTGAGGAATTTCTCACCAACTCATCATCTTCTAAAAACCTGAAACTTAGCTAAATCACTATTTTTTTTAAAAAAATGAAAGTTCAGACTTGACATCAGAGTAACACTAACCATGATACCAGTAAAATAGATCACAAAATGTTTAATAGGTGAAATCCTAAAAATCAAGAGCTTATCTAGTTTGAATAAACATTGAAAGATCATATTATTACAGAAAACCTTCTCTACAATTTCCACCCCTGCTTATCCTCTCCCTCCCCATCTTCTCGTAATCCTTCTACCATGCACTGCAAACTAGACTACTATATATTATACTATTTTTCTGATAGTCACTCTTTGATAAATTGTGGCATCACTACTGTCTGCAATTCTTATTTTTACTCATTTGAGTTCAGGAAATGTAGAAAATCAAAATTTGACCTACAACTTAAAGAAAAGTACTTTGAAGTACTACCCTTGCATTGGTGAAATGGTGTACCTCAAATAATTTCTACAAATGCTGGTATTTTTCTTTAGTTATATTTTGGTCATATATATTTTGGTCATATATATGTAGCATTTCAAACAATGAAAATTGTTTATTATTTACAGTAATATTTTGTTTATTACCATAAAAGAAATATATTATGCGTTTAAAAAGAACCTATGTGTTGTGTCAGCTGCACTGACATGTATTACGTTCACAGATCAGTTATGCCTAAGCAATCATTTAAGATACTATCCTTTTCTTGGCTGTTGATTACCACCACCCAGCTGAGATGCTGCAACTGACTGCATGAACACTCCCTGTCATTTAAATCTAGTTTAGACTAAAAAGGTTACCTAAATTCACCGCTGAAATTGGTTTGAAACTCTTGGTTAAGATTAGTCTCATCAAATTCACAATAAAACAGACTAAAAGTGCTTATAAAGGCAGGATAGGTGGTCACCGTTAATTAGGTGTGGAAAAATAATTTGGTTCTTGCGTAGCCGCAATAGACTGATATATCCTACAATCCACCATAACACTAAATCTACTACAAGGTCTACATAAAAGCTACTTGAAGACTGTTTGGACTTCACAAATATAGTAATTTTATGGTTCTGATATATGTGCTATAGAAAGCTCTCTAAGCTAAGACATTAGACCATAGCTACCTATCGGTATAAATATGTTTTAAGATATTTCAGGTAAGAAATCTGAAATAAGACAATTGCTTTGGAAAACTTCAGCTACTTTACATAGTGCTCAAAGCTCATGGCATATGCTGGTTCTTAAATCTTTCAGTTGAAATAAAACACGTGTAGAAAGACAAACAAAATAACCAAGTTGTGTGATTCAATTTTAAATAGAGTAAAATAAGACCAAAGTGCAGCTTGAGGTAAAATAGGTTTGAGGCCCTGGATCTTGAAGAAGAGGTAAGTGACGATGTGGTGCAAGGCCCACCTACACAGTCGTGCAGGAAGAGGCAACCAACTCCACGCCTCAGGACTGCCTCTGATAAGAAGGAAAGAAGGGTAATTGTAGTGGGCAATTCCCTTCTGAAAGGGACAGAGGGCCCAATATGCAGACCTGACCCTCATCATAGGGAAGTCTGTAGTCTGCCCAGAGCCCGGATCAGGGATATCACCAGGGCACTCCCCAGCCTGGTGCACCCGACAGACTACTACCCGCTGCTAGTCTTCCAGACAGATGGGGAGGAAGCTGCGTCCCGTGGTCTGAGGGGACTGAAGAAAGATTTCAAGGCCTTGGGACGGATGGTGAAAGAGTCTGGAGTGCAAGTTATTTTCTCTTCGCTCCTTCCACTTTCAGGTAATGACGTGGGATGGAATAGAAAAATTCAATCTGTAAAAGATTGGCTCCAAGACTGGTGCTATAGGCAGGGCTTTGGATTCTTTGAGAACAACTGGTTTTATAAGGCACCTGTCCGGACAGTGACGGACGGGAAAGGTTTATCTCGCAGGGGAAAAA
>NW_010202495.1:0-253 GCF_000695765.1 Mesitornis unicolor
AGATCAAGTTCAAGACCACCTAAAGAACCTGAAAATGCACAAGTCCATGAGACTGAAAAACATCCATCCACGGGTCCTAAGAGAACTGGCAGATGAAGTTGCCAAACTGCTATCCTTCATATTTGAAAGGTTGTGGCAGTCTGGTGAAGTCCCAGCTGACTGGAAAAGGGGAAACCTAACTCCTATTTTCAAAAAGGGGAAAAAGGAAGACCCAGGAAACTATTTGCCAGTCAGTCTCACCAATGTGGCTGGC
>NW_010202495.1:511-5150 GCF_000695765.1 Mesitornis unicolor
CACAGGTTGCCCAGGGAAGCTGTGGATGCCCCCTCCCTGGAACTGTTCAAAGCCAGATAAGACAGGGCTTTGGGCAACCTGGTCTGGTGGGAGGTGTTGGACTGGATGGCAGGGGGGTTGGACTGGATAATCTTTAAGGTCTCTTCCAACCCAAACCATTCTAGGATTCTATGATTCCATGATTTTAACAGAAAAAAATAATGTAAGATGTACAAAGACGTTTACGCTTGATACTTTAAAAATTCAAAAGCTTTTGAAATGAGATTTCATTGTGCAGTGCAGCACACCATAGTCAGCCTAAATATTAGATGCTTTCAGGAACATTATGCTAAATAAACTTGGAAGAGTGACACTTGCTTAAAGTAAGCAAGCAAACTTGCCAATCTGAAATTATTTTGAAGAAAACATGTAACTTCAGAAGCTGTCCAGAGAGCTCAAACAGGAGTCTAGAAATACATCCAAAACTTGTGTCAGCACACTTAAGTTGTTCTGGTACCCTAAGTTGTTAATGACAAAGTAATAGAATTCTTTTTTTGTGTAATAATAAAAAGCCAAATGAAGGTAATAACTTTTATTTTTTACATAAGATACTGAAGTGTTTGTCTCCACAGAGAGCATAGTGCTGCATGAAAGCTCTTTGAAAAAAATGTGCCTTTTTATGGCATTTCTGTAAAGTAATACTTTAACTTTGCATTTCAACTGGGCAATAGCTTCAATAATTATTAAACCACAAAATGTTCAATGAGTGTTTCGGTTTTAAATTCCATATAATTGAGTTTATTGGTTTTTAACAATAAATTAGGTGCACTGACTAGAATGCAGGCTAAAACAAACTTCAAAAACAAGTTTAATGACTGAGAAAACCCTACTGAGGGAGCCTGATAATTCCATAATTTATGGAATTTCCCTGTAGAAGCATTGTCTTTTTCCAGTTATTCCCTGGAAGCTGAATCCATCATTTTGATACGGTATCTCTATATCAAAAAAATATGAAAATCAGCCTCAGTATAAATACATGAGGCCTAAATAGGAGCTTTTGCTGGTCTAGAGGTTGAGGATTCTGGATAACAGGCTGTTAAACTTTTTTTAGGCATCCAGCCCTATGCTAAAATATGTATTTCTCATCACCCTTGGCTTTCCTTTAAAATAAGTACTGGTGGTTTTGTAGCACTTCCTTTCACATTATTGCTCATTTACTCTTCAAGTGGATATCTCTGTATGTTAGCACAAGAGTTCTTTCAGTATCTTTAATTCAAGCTTCTCCTTGCCACATTATAAACACTTAGTAGTTGAATCCTTGTCTTAAAATAGGTTGATGGTTCTCATGGACAAAGGTTGGTTTTCTCCACAGCCCTTACAATGATCTGCACTGTAAAAATACTGCTGTAAATACCACCTCCCTACAAGAGATTTAAATTTCTCTTTTAGGCTATTTCTATCAATTTGTACATGTTCAGTGGTAACTCTGTCTCTGATGAGTCAATTGCTCTGCTTCTCTGAAATAATCAAATAATCTTAGTCCCATCTACCAGTCAGTTCTAACTGCAGCATAGAACTTGTTTCCACAATAGCTATCCTTGTTAAAGACAGCTGATTCAAGAGCTCTTGGATCGTATCCTTATAGACACTGAAACAGCCTTTTATTTATTCTCTCATATGTTAAGTGTGTCGTGGCAACTCATGCTGCATCTTTAACTATTTTGTGTCTAAGTAGAAAACTTTAAATTGCATTTTAATGTTTTTCATCTCTAGAATAATTAAATTAGCTTTTCAATAAGTGAAGTATGATCTGCATTAAAACACAAATGAAAATGTTTAGCTGAAGATAACATTAAGGAAACACTGATTAGTCCCAGGAATTCGTGCTTTTGTTATTTGAACAGATAAGATGAAATAAAAAAGTAGCTTGGGAACTCATTATCTCCATTTAGCCGCAGATAGTGCTGATATTGCAAGGACACTGTAATTATTGAGAATAATAAGGAAAAAGAAATAAGAAATGAGAATTAAAATACCACTACTGATTAAAAGTAAATTTTAATTATGATAATTATAGGGCTAATAAACTCAAGAGAAAGGAAGAAACCAATTACAGAGAAAAATAAGGCACATACTGATCAAGAGTGGGTTGTATAGTCATTAGTGGATGCTTTTCCTGCAGAGCCAAAACATCTATAAAGAGCTGTAGCAAATAAAGACAATTCTAACATGCAAAGTCAAAATAGTAGAAATTGCTGTTTTGTTGTGTAACAACCTTACTTAGCTATTACCTACACCTTAGGGCTTGGCATTATAGCCAAATTCAATAATCATACAGTACATCAGCTGTAGTTCACAAAATAATACTATGGGTGCCACTGCACAGTAATAAACTTTGCCAACTATCCCACTGAAACCTTTAAAATACATGGTTTTGCTAGGTGAGTTAGTTTTAACAAAATGGTAAATTTCAGATATTACCATTTCTCTTAAGAGTTTTTTTCCCATCCTTTTCTTATTTAGTAGTTGGGGGATGGTTACACATGAAAATGGTGGGCACATTTGCAAAGTCACTGAATCACAAGTAAGCAAAGTCATATCTTAACATCAGAACTAATTCAATTGATGATCTATCCTGGGAGTCACTAATATTTACGTATCTTTGAGACAGCACTTGGAGAAATTCTTAAAGAGGAAAATTCTAAGTATAATTTAGTAAACTAAAAAGAATTAGACCTCTTTGCTCTGATAAAGGGAAGCATCATGTTTTTGTCTGGGAATTCACAGCACGGCAGGGATGCACTCAGTACATACAGTCATTCTGAGTGGGAAGACAGGAGATGGTGCAAGGTCAATAAGCAATGGTTCAGCATGGCAGTTTCAAACCAAGTTTTATACAGTGAAAATTAGGATTAAAGCCACTGTTAATATACAGAATTTATGTTCTGGTTTTGGAACAGCAAATGAAGAAAAACAGCCTCGTAAGGAAGGGCAAGTGCACATAGCTTCCCAATGATGTAACATCAGCAAAATTATCAAAACCCTAAGCTAAGGGTACAGCAGAAGTCTTACGTATGTCCGCTACTTAAAATGTCTACACCAGTCTTGTGGATTCACATTTTTGGAACAGTGACCATTACTAACAAGTTAGATTTGTGTGGTTTTGGCTATTTAATTTCAATTGAAACATTTGACTTGGCGCCAAATCATGGTCTTCCTGAAACTGACTGTTGGCCAAGTGGACTTCAGGGAGCCCAGATAGACTAAATGCAGTAAAATAAACAAGGGTCTTTTTTTTCCTCTTGTCTTTCAAATTAATTAAATAACTATAATGGCCCTGAACCTCCATTAGTGCTATTATAATCAGAATAAATTAACCACTCCCTCTTTAAAAAAAACCAAAAACCAACAACCAAGAAACCCAAACAATCAACCAAACAGCAAACAAGATTTATTTTTTCATAGTCTGATCATAGAAAATAAAATCCAATGAATAAATGTTTTGCAACTTATAGATCTACTACATCATTTAATTGACAGGTATCTTCCATTTTTCTTATGTAAATACAGAGAAAGAAGAATTGTAGAGTAACTCTCGAGATTTTTCCTTGAACTTTGGGAAACTCTGTTAAGATTACCAGAGAAATGGATGGTCCATGACAGAACGTGAACAAATGTCCTTTGCTGCAAATATCAGTTTACAATGGAATTATTCTGCACTTAGAAACTGTAAAAGAAAATCAAACATATTAAAGTGTTCTGCTAAAATAACTTGTAAATAATTGAATAAGTAAATCTACTACTTGGCATAACACAGTTGTACAGTAATGGGAACTACGTTCAGCATCTTTATATTGCTTTATTTTTCTCTTTATGTTCAAACTAACAAAAATGAAAGATTTTACCCCATTAGTACACCATTAAAATTCAGTTTCACTGATTATAATTCACTATCCATTTTCTTTAGTAATTTTATTTTAACTATATAATTAGGATTTCCTGTTGGCTTTTCCTTTTAGTTTTTCTGATTACAGTCCTTCTTTGTTTAAATATAGCAGGCATTTACATCTTCCAGAATAGTAAAAAAAAATAAACCCTACCAGAGACAACAAAGAATGCATAAATGAGTGACCCTGAGTCAATAGAGAAAGTTGATATAATCCACTCTCAACAACAACAGCACATTCTGTCAACTCAGCTGAAGTTGACAATATCATCACGTTTGCAATAGAGATACAATTATGGCTGGCAGATTCCCACAGCCCTGCCAGATTCCTCAAGGGGATTAGCACTTGTCTGATTGCAGTACACAACAAAGACGTTGTTAAAATATCAGTGCATCAATCAGGAGGAATTTGGAGACTTTGAAGTTTAAAAAAATAAAACAACAGTGTGGGAAAAAGAAGCAGTTACAATAGTTAAGTGCAGTTATGGTCATCTGGTTTAGTTAAATGACACTCTCTGATGAGAGTTTTATTCTTAATTTGTGGATAACAAATTTAGAAATAACTTTAAACAAAATTAATTAACATCAATGGTTATTTGAAAGTACTTCAGCTTGTGATCTTTTTGCACAAGGAGGAAACTAGCAAAATATAAAGAAACATTAATCACCATTAACCATGAGTCTCAGGCTCCTAATTAACAGAGTGCAGAGCCT
>NW_010202495.1:5170-5676 GCF_000695765.1 Mesitornis unicolor
CTATTGCCAGTATTCGTTCCTCCCAGCAGCTTAATTCAGAAGATGGTGGAGAAAGCCTAGTGTGTAATTGCCCATGTGTTCTTTTCTAAGTCTCTCTCTGTTTTGTAAGCAATGCATAAATTTCAGCTGTATAACATTCACTATTAAGAGTGACAATGAACAATACCCACATAACTTCCTATAAGCATTAAGTCATTGTGCTGAAACCTACTGTTAGGACTTCTTTATAGTAAATATACAGAAATGTGCAGGCTTTTATTTGGCTAATTAGTGTGATTAGTTTCTGTGACTGTTTGGGTGTGGATCCAAGCCGAAGTCATATACCAAAGGTGTCAACTATGGAGATATACTCAAACTCAATGTGTCAAAACTCACTCAAAACTTGCAATGATTTCCCAAGAAATTTGCAGTAGCTGAAGGAGTGGACTTCTCAGAACTTCTTATGCAAGTCCTGCAAATATCACACTTTTATTCACTGTAACTAGTGGTGTGCCCCAAGGGTCAGT